>NW_027509906.1:0-154478 GCF_051311805.1 Agelaius phoeniceus | reverse complement strand
CTACAAACTGTGCTGGATCCTTCCAGAACGAAAGCTGCCAGCAACTAGGACCCTGCAAGTCCTTACAGCCCCAGATGCCACCAGTCATCTGACACCCAGAGCCTGGGCCAATGACTTCGTTTTCCCCATGGAAAATGGCCTCCATTTCTGGCCACTCGCCCTGACCAAGAGGGTGGTGCCCAGCAAGAAATTTGCAAGCTTTGCTGGATTGCTCCAAATCGAAAGCTGCCACTTGTTGTTGTTCTATTTCTCTAGAGTCCATCATGCTGTTCTCAGATTGCTAAAGTCCATACCTCCTCGGTGTGTTCTTATGGCTGCAGATCTTCACAGCACAGACGCTTTCTTCTGCATGCTGTTCTTTCCCAGTTCAGGGCTCCTTCAAGGCTCTCCCTGAATGGCTACGCCGCCCCCTTTTATCCCAGTTCTCTTCAATGCTCACAGCTGCAGCCCATCAAGGACAACCAGGACCTGTGGGACAGATATTCAAATAGAATCCATTTCCTCTACTCTAGCCAGTAAGTACTACCCTACAAGTCCTCAGAACCCCAAAGGCCACCTTTCATCTGACACCCAGACCCTGGGGAAAGGACTTCTTTTTCCCATGGCAAATGGCCTCCCTTGGCAGCCACTCACCCTGGCAGAAAGTGGGAGCCTAGCTAGAATGATGCAATCGTTGCTGGATTTTTCCAAAAGAAAAGCTGGCAGCAACTAGGGCCCTGGAAGTACTTAGAGCCTCAAACGCCACCTTGAACATATTCCTGAGACCCTGGGGAAAGGACTTCGTTTTTCCCATGGAAAATGGCCTTCATTTGTGGCCACTCTGCCTGGCAGGCAGGGCAGTGCCAAGCCAGGAATCTACAAACTGTGCTGGATCCTTCCAGAACGAAAGCTGCCAGCAACTAGGACCCTGCAAGTCCTTACAGCCCCAGATGCCACCAGTCATCTGACACCCAGAGCCTGGGCCAATGACTTCGTTTTCCCCATGGAAAATGGCCTCCATTTCTGGCCACTCGCCCTGACCAAGAGGGTGGTGCCCAGCAAGAAATTTGCAAGCTTTGCTGGATTGCTCCAAATCGAAAGCTGCCACTTGTTGTTCTTCTATTTCTCTAGAGTCCCATAATGCTGTTCTCAGATTGCTAAAGTCCATACCTCCTCGGTGTGTTCTTATGGCTGCAGATCTTCACAGCACAGACGCTTTCTTCTGCATGCTGTTCTTTCCCAGTTCAGGGCTCCTTCAAGGCTCTCCCTGAATGGCTACGCCGCCCCTTTTATCCCAGTTCTCTTCAATGCTCACAGCTGCAGCCCATCAAGGACAACCAGGACCTGTGGGGCAAAGCCTCTAGACAGATATTCAAATAGAATCCATTTCCTCTACTCTAGCCAGTAAGTACTACCCTACAAGTCCTCAGAACCCCAAAGGCCACCTTTCATCTGACACCCAGACCCTGGGGAAAGGACTTCTTTTTCCCATGGCAAATGGCCTCCCTTGGCAGCCACTCACCCTGGCAGAAAGTGGGAGCCTAGCTAGAATGATGCAATCGTTGCTGGATTTTTCCAAAAGAAAAGCTGGCAGCAACTAGGGCCCTGGAAGTACTTAGAGCCTCAAACGCCACCTTGAACATATTCCTGAGACCCTGGGGAAAGGACTTCGTTTTTCCCATGGAAAATGGCCTTCATTTGTGGCCACTCTGCCTGGCAGGCAGGGCAGTGCCAAGCCAGGAATCTACAAACTGTGCTGGATCCTTCCAGAACGAAAGCTGCCAGCAACTAGGACCCTGCAAGTCCTTACAGCCCCAGATGCCACCAGTCATCTGACACCCAGAGCCTGGGCCAATGACTTCGTTTTCCCCATGGAAAATGGCCTCCATTTCTGGCCACTCGCCCTGACCAAGAGGGTGGTGCCCAGCAAGAAATTTGCAAGCTTTGCTGGATTGCTCCAAATCGAAAGCTGCCACTTGTTGTTCTTCTATTTCTCTAGAGTCCCATCATGCTGTTCTCAGATTGCTAAAGTCCATACCTCCTCGGTGTGTTCTTATGGCTGCAGATCTTCACAGCACAGACGCTTTCTTCTGCATGCTGTTCTTTCCCAGTTCAGGGCTCCTTCAAGGCTCTCCCTGAATGGCTACGCCGCCCCCTTTTATCCCAGTTCTCTTCAATGCTCACAGCTGCAGCCCATCAAGGACAACCAGGACCTGTGGGGCAAGCCTCTAGACAGATATTCAAATAGAATCCATTTCCTCTACTCTAGCCAGTAAGTACTACCCTACAAGTCCTCAGAACCCCAAAGGCCACCTTTCATCTGACACCCAGACCCTGGGGAAAGGACTTCTTTTTCCCATGGCAAATGGCCTCCTTGGCAGCCACTCACCCTGGCAGAAAGTGGGAGCCTAGCTAGAATGATGCAATCGTTGCTGGATTTTTCCAAAAGAAAAGCTGGCAGCAACTAGGGCCCTGGAAGTACTTAGAGCCTCAAACGCCACCTTGAACATATTCCTGAGACCCTGGGGAAAGGACTTCGTTTTTCCCATGGAAAATGGCCTTCATTTGTGGCCACTCTGCCTGGCAGGCAGGGCAGTGCCAAGCCAGGAATCTACAAACTGTGCTGGATCCTTCCAGAACGAAAGCTGCCAGCAACTAGGACCCTGCAAGTCCTTACAGCCCCAGATGCCACCAGTCATCTGACACCCAGAGCCTGGGCCAATGACTTCGTTTTCCCCATGGAAAATGGCCTCCATTTCTGGCCACTCGCCCTGACCAAGAGGGTGGTGCCCAGCAAGAAATTTGCAAGCTTTGCTGGATTGCTCCAAATCGAAAGCTGCCACTTGTTGTTGTTCTATTTCTCTAGAGTCCCATAATGCTGTTCTCAGATTGCTAAAGTCCATACCTCCTCGGTGTGTTCTTATGGCTGCAGATCTTCACAGCACAGACGCTTTCTTCTGCATGCTGTTCTTTCCCAGTTCAGGGCTCCTTCAAGGCTCTCCCTGAATGGCTACGCCGCCCCCTTTTATCCCAGTTCTCTTCAATGCTCACAGCTGCAGCCCATCAAGGACAACCAGGACCTGTGGGACAGATATTCAAATAGAATCCATTTCCTCTACTCTAGCCAGTAAGTACTACCCTACAAGTCCTCAGAACCCCAAAGGCCACCTTTCATCTGACACCCAGACCCTGGGGAAAGGACTTCTTTTTCCCATGGCAAATGGCCTCCCTTGGCAGCCACTCACCCTGGCAGAAAGTGGGAGCCTAGCTAGAATGATGCAATCGTTGCTGGATTTTTCCAAAAGAAAAGCTGGCAGCAACTAGGGCCCTGGAAGTACTTAGAGCCTCAAACGCCACCTTGAACATATTCCTGAGACCCTGGGGAAAGGACTTCGTTTTTCCCATGGAAAATGGCCTTCATTTGTGGCCACTCTGCCTGGCAGGCAGGGCAGTGCCAAGCCAGGAATCTACAAACTGTGCTGGATCCTTCCAGAACGAAAGCTGCCAGCAACTAGGACCCTGCAAGTCCTTACAGCCCCAGATGCCACCAGTCATCTGACACCCAGAGCCTGGGCCAATGACTTCGTTTTCCCCATGGAAAATGGCCTCCATTTCTGGCCACTCGCCCTGACCAAGAGGGTGGTGCCCAGCAAGAAATTTGCAAGCTTTGCTGGATTGCTCCAAATCGAAAGCTACACTTGTTGTTGTTCTATTTCTCTAGAGTCCCATCATGCTGTTCTCAGATTGCTAAAGTCCATACCTCCTCGGTGTGTTCTTATGGCTGCAGATCTTCACAGCACAGACGCTTTCTTCTGCATGCTGTTCTTTCCCAGTTCAGGGCTCCTTCAAGGCTCTCCCTGAATGGCTACGCCGCCCCCTTTTATCCCAGTTCTCTTCAATGCTCACAGCTGCAGCCCATCAAGGACAACCAGGACCTGTGGGACAGATATTCAAATAGAATCCATTTCCTCTACTCTAGCCAGTAAGTACTACCCTACAAGTCCTCAGAACCCCAAAGGCCACCTTTCATCTGACACCCAGACCCTGGGGAAAGGACTTCTTTTTCCCATGGCAAATGGCCTCCCTTGGCAGCCACTCACCCTGGCAGAAAGTGGGAGCCTAGCTAGAATGATGCAATCGTTGCTGGATTTTTCCAAAAGAAAAGCTGGCAGCAACTAGGGCCCTGGAAGTACTTAGAGCCTCAAACGCCACCTTGAACATATTCCTGAGACCCTGGGGAAAGGACTTCGTTTTTCCCATGGAAATGGCCTTCATTTGTGGCCACTCTGCCTGGCAGGCAGGGCAGTGCCAAGCCAGGAATCTACAAACTGTGCTGGATCCTTCCAGAACGAAAGCTGCCAGCAACTAGGACCCTGCAAGTCCTTACAGCCCCAGATGCCACCAGTCATCTGACACCCAGAGCCTGGGCCAATGACTTCGTTTTCCCCATGGAAAATGGCCTCCATTTCTGGCCACTCGCCCTGACCAAGAGGGTGGTGCCCAGCAAGAAATTTGCAAGCTTTGCTGGATTGCTCCAAATCGAAAGCTGCCACTTGTTGTTGTTCTATTTCTCTAGAGTCCCATCATGCTGTTCTCAGATTGCTAAAGTCCATACCTCCTCGGTGTGTTCTTATGGCTGCAGATCTTCACAGCACAGACGCTTTCTTCTGCATGCTGTTCTTTCCCAGTTCAGGGCTCCTTCAAGGCTCTCCCTGAATGGCTACGCCGCCCCCTTTTATCCCAGTTCTCTTCAATGCTCACAGCTGCAGCCCATCAAGGACAACCAGGACCTGTGGGACAGATATTCAAATAGAATCCATTTCCTCTACTCTAGCCAGTAAGTACTACCCTACAAGTCCTCAGAACCCCAAAGGCCACCTTTCATCTGACACCCAGACCCTGGGGAAAGGACTTCTTTTTCCCATGGCAAATGGCCTCCCTTGGCAGCCACTCACCCTGGCAGAAAGTGGGAGCCTAGCTAGAATGATGCAATCGTTGCTGGATTTTTCCAAAAGAAAAGCTGGCAGCAACTAGGGCCCTGGAAGTACTTAGAGCCTCAAACGCCACCTTGAACATATTCCTGAGACCCTGGGGAAGGACTTCGTTTTTCCCATGGAAAATGGCCTTCATTTGTGGCCACTCTGCCTGGCAGGCAGGGCAGTGCCAAGCCAGGAATCTACAAACTGTGCTGGATCCTTCCAGAACGAAAGCTGCCAGCAACTAGGACCCTGCAAGTCCTTACAGCCCCAGATGCCACCAGTCATCTGACACCCAGAGCCTGGGCCAATGACTTCGTTTTCCCCATGGAAAATGGCCTCCATTTCTGGCCACTCGCCCTGACCAAGAGGGTGGTGCCCAGCAAGAAATTTGCAAGCTTTGCTGGATTGCTCCAAATCGAAAGCTACCACTTGTTGTTGTTCTATTTCTCTAGAGTCCATCATGCTGTTCTCAGATTGCTAAAGTCCATACCTCCTCGGTGTGTTCTTATGGCTGCAGATCTTCACAGCACAGACGCTTTCTTCTGCATGCTGTTCTTTCCCAGTTCAGGGCTCCTTCAAGGCTCTCCCTGAATGGCTACGCCGCCCCCTTTTATCCCAGTTCTCTTCAATGCTCACAGCTGCAGCCCATCAAGGACAACCAGGACCTGTGGGACAGATATTCAAATAGAATCCATTTCCTCTACTCTAGCCAGTAAGTACTACCCTACAAGTCCTCAGAACCCCAAAGGCCACCTTTCATCTGACACCCAGACCCTGGGGAAAGGACTTCTTTTTCCCATGGCAAATGGCCTCCCTTGGCAGCCACTCACCCTGGCAGAAAGTGGGAGCCTAGCTAGAATGATGCAATCGTTGCTGGATTTTTCCAAAAGAAAAGCTGGCAGCAACTAGGGCCCTGGAAGTACTTAGAGCCTCAAACGCCACCTTGAACATATTCCTGAGACCCTGGGGAAAGGACTTCGTTTTTCCCATGGAAAATGGCCTTCATTTGTGGCCACTCTGCCTGGCAGGCAGGGCAGTGCCAAGCCAGGAATCTACAAACTGTGCTGGATCCTTCCAGAACGAAAGCTGCCAGCAACTAGGACCCTGCAAGTCCTTACAGCCCCAGATGCCACCAGTCATCTGACACCCAGAGCCTGGGCCAATGACTTCGTTTTCCCCATGGAAAATGGCCTCCATTTCTGGCCACTCGCCCTGACCAAGAGGGTGGTGCCCAGCAAGAAATTTGCAAGCTTTGCTGGATTGCTCCAAATCTAAAGCTGCCACTTGTTGTTGTTCTATTTCTCTAGAGTCCCATCATGCTGTTCTCAGATTGCTAAAGTCCATACCTCCTCGGTGTGTTCTTATGGCTGCAGATCTTCACAGCACAGACGCTTTCTTCTGCATGCTGTTCTTTCCCAGTTCAGGGCTCCTTCAAGGCTCTCCCTGAATGGCTACGCCGCCCCCTTTTATCCCAGTTCTCTTCAATGCTCACAGCTGCAGCCCATCAAGGACAACCAGGACCTGTGGGACAGATATTCAAATAGAATCCATTTCCTCTACTCTAGCCAGTAAGTACTACCCTACAAGTCCTCAGAACCCCAAAGGCCACCTTTCATCTGACACCCAGACCCTGGGGAAAGGACTTCTTTTTCCCATGGCAAATGGCCTCCCTTGGCAGCCACTCACCCTGGCAGAAAGTGGGAGCCTAGCTAGAATGATGCAATCGTTGCTGGATTTTTCCAAAAGAAAAGCTGGCAGCAACTAGGGCCCTGGAAGTACTTAGAGCCTCAAACGCCACCTTGAACATATTACTGAGACCCTGGGAAAGGACTTCGTTTTTCCCATGGAAATGGCCTTCATTTGTGGCCACTCTGCCTGGCAGGCAGGGCAGTGCCAAGCCAGGAATCTACAAACTCTGCTGGATCCTTCCAGAACGAAAGCTGCCAGCAACTAGGACCCTGCAAGTCCTTACAGCCCCAGATGCCACCAGTCATCTGACACCCAGAGCCTGGGCCAATGACTTCGTTTTCCCCATGGAAAATGGCCTCCATTTCTGGCCACTCGCCCTGACCAAGAGGGTGGTGCCCAGCAAGAAATTTGCAAGCTTTGCTGGATTGCTCCAAATCGAAAGCTGCCACTTGTTGTTCTTCTATTTCTCTAGAGTCCATAATGCTGTTCTCAGATTGCTAAAGTCCATACCTCCTCGGTGTGTTCTTATGGCTGCAGATCTTCACAGCACAGACGCTTTCTTCTGCATGCTGTTCTTTCCCAGTTCAGGGCTCCTTCAAGGCTCTCCCTGAATGGCTACGCCGCCCCCTTTTATCCCAGTTCTCTTCAATGCTCACAGCTGCAGCCCATCAAGGACAACCAGGACCTGTGGGCAAAGCCTCTAGACAGATATTCAAATAGAATCCATTTCCTCTACTCTAGCCAGTAAGTACTACCCTACAAGTCCTCAGAACCCCAAAGGCCACCTTTCATCTGACACCCAGACCCTGGGGAAAGGACTTCTTTTTCCCATGGCAAATGGCCTCCCTTGGCAGCCACTCACCCTGGCAGAAAGTGGGAGCCTAGCTAGAATGATGCAATCGTTGCTGGATTTTTCCAAAAGAAAAGCTGCAGCAACTAGGGCCCTGGAAGTACTTAGAGCCTCAAACGCCACCTTGAACATATTCCTGAGACCCTGGGGAAAGGACTTCGTTTTTCCCATGGGAAATGGCCTTCATTTGTGGCCACTCTGCCTGGCAGGCAGGGCAGTGCCAAGCCAGGAATCTACAAACTCTGCTGGATCCTTCCAGAACGAAAGCTGCCAGCAACTAGGACCCTGCAAGTCCTTACAGCCCCAGATGCCACCAGTCATCTGACACCCAGAGCCTGGGCCAATGACTTCGTTTTCCCCATGGAAAATGGCCTCCATTTCTGGCCACTCGCCCTGACCAAGAGGGTGGTGCCCAGCAAGAAATTTGCAAGCTTTGCTGGATTGCTCCAAATCGAAAGCTGCCACTTGTTGTTGTTCTATTTCTCTAGAGTCCCATAATGCTGTTCTCAGATTGCTAAAGTCCATACCTCCTCGGTGTGTTCTTATGGCTGCAGATCTTCACAGCACAGACGCTTTCTTCTGCATGCTGTTCTTTCCCAGTTCAGGGCTCCTTCAAGGCTCTCCCTGAATGGCTACGCCGCCCCCTTTTATCCCAGTTCTCTTCAATGCTCACAGCTGCAGCCCATCAAGGACAACCAGGACCTGTGGGACAGATATTCAAATAGAATCCATTTCCTCTACTCTAGCCAGTAAGTACTACCCTACAAGTCCTCAGAACCCCAAAGGCCACCTTTCATCTGACACCCAGACCCTGGGGAAAGGACTTCTTTTTCCCATGGCAAATGGCCTCCCTTGGCAGCCACTCACCCTGGCAGAAAGTGGGAGCCTAGCTAGAATGATGCAATCGTTGCTGGATTTTTCCAAAAGAAAAGCTGGCAGCAACTAGGGCCCTGGAAGTACTTAGAGCCTCAAACGCCACCTTGAACATATTCCTGAGACCCTGGGGAAAGGACTTCGTTTTTCCCATGGGAAAATGGCCTTCATTTGTGGCCACTCTGCCTGGCAGGCAGGGCAGTGCCAAGCCAGGAATCTACAAACTGTGCTGGATCCTTCCAGAACGAAAGCTGCCAGCAACTAGGACCCTGCAAGTCCTTAGAGCCCCAGATGCCACCAGTCATCTGACACCCAGAGCCTGGGCCAATGACTTCGTTTTCCCCATGGAAAATGGCCTCCATTTCTGGCCACTCGCCCTGACCAAGAGGGTGGTGCCCAGCAAGAAATTTGCAAGCTTTGCTGGATTGCTCCAAATCGAAAGCTACCACTTGTTGTTGTTCTATTTCTCTAGAGTCCCATCATGCTGTTCTCAGATTGCTAAAGTCCATACCTCCTCGGTGTGTTCTTATGGCTGCAGATCTTCACAGCACAGACGCTTTCTTCTGCATGCTGTTCTTTCCCAGTTCAGGGCTCCTTCAAGGCTCTCCCTGAATGGCTACGCCGCCCCCTTTATCCCAGTTCTCTTCAATGCTCACAGCTGCAGCCCATCAAGGACAACCAGGACCTGTGGGACAGATATTCAAATAGAATCCATTTCCTCTACTCTAGCCAGTAAGTACTACCCTACAAGTCTCAGAACCCCAAAGGCCACCTTTCATCTGACACCCAGACCCTGGGGAAAGGACTTCTTTTTCCCATGGCAAATGGCCTCCCTTGGCAGCCACTCACCCTGGCAGAAAGTGGGAGCCTAGCTAGAATGATGCAATCGTTGCTGGATTTTTCCAAAAGAAAAGCTGGCAGCAACTAGGGCCCTGGAAGTACTTAGAGCCTCAAACGCCACCTTGAACATATTCCTGAGACCCTGGGAAAGGACTTCGTTTTTCCCATGGGAAATGGCCTTCATTTGTGGCCACTCTGCCTGGCAGGCAGGCAGTGCCAAGCCAGGAATCTACAAACTGTGCTGGATCCTTCCAGAACGAAAGCTGCCAGCAACTAGGACCCTGCAAGTCCTTACAGCCCCAGATGCCACCAGTCATCTGACACCCAGAGCCTGGGCCAATGACTTCGTTTTCCCCATGGAAAATGGCCTCCATTTCTGGCCACTCGCCCTGACCAAGAGGGTGGTGCCCAGCAAGAAATTTGCAAGCTTTGCTGGATTGCTCCAAATCGAAAGCTGCCACTTGTTGTTGTTCTATTTCTCTAGAGTCCCATCATGCTGTTCTCAGATTGCTAAAGTCCATACCTCCTCGGTGTGTTCTTATGGCTGCAGATCTTCACAGCACAGACGCTTTCTTCTGCATGCTGTTCTTTCCCAGTTCAGGGCTCCTTCAAGGCTCTCCCTGAATGGCTACGCCGCCCCCTTTTATCCCAGTTCTCTTCAATGCTCACAGCTGCAGCCCATCAAGGACAACCAGGACCTGTGGGACAGATATTCAAATAGAATCCATTTCCTCTACTCTAGCCAGTAAGTACTACCCTACAAGTCCTCAGAACCCCAAAGGCCACCTTTCATCTGACACCCAGACCCTGGGGAAAGGACTTCTTTTTCCCATGGCAAATGGCCTCCCTTGGCAGCCACTCACCCTGGCAGAAAGTGGGAGCCTAGCTAGAATGATGCAATCGTTGCTGGATTTTTCCAAAAGAAAAGCTGGCAGCAACTAGGGCCCTGGAAGTACTTAGAGCCTCAAACGCCACCTTGAACATATTACTGAGACCCTGGGGAAAGGACTTCGTTTTTCCCATGGAAAATGGCCTTCATTTGTGGCCACTCTGCCTGGCAGGCAGGGCAGTGCCAAGCCAGGAATCTACAAACTGTGCTGGATCCTTCCAGAACGAAAGCTGCCAGCAACTAGGACCCTGCAAGTCCTTACAGCCCCAGATGCCACCAGTCATCTGACACCCAGAGCCTGGGCCAATGACTTCGTTTTCCCCATGGAAAATGGCCTCCATTTCTGGCCACTCGCCCTGACCAAGAGGGTGGTGCCCAGCAAGAAATTTGCAAGCTTTGCTGGATTGCTCCAAATCGAAAGCTGCCACTTGTTGTTCTTCTATTTCTCTAGAGTCCCATAATGCTGTTCTCAGATTGCTAAAGTCCATACCTCCTCGGTGTGTTCTTATGGCTGCAGATCTTCACAGCACAGACGCTTTCTTCTGCATGCTGTTCTTTCCCAGTTCAGGGCTCCTTCAAGGCTCTCCCTGAATGGCTACGCCGCCCCCTTTTATCCCAGTTCTCTTCAATGCTCACAGCTGCAGCCCATCAAGGACAACCAGGACCTGTGGGGCAAAGCCTCTAGACAGATATTCAAATAGAATCCATTTCCTCTACTCTAGCCAGTAAGTACTACCCTACAAGTCCTCAGAACCCCAAAGGCCACCTTTCATCTGACACCCAGACCCTGGGGAAAGGACTTCTTTTTCCCATGGCAAATGGCCTCCCTTGGCAGCCACTCACCCTGGCAGAAAGTGGGAGCCTAGCTAGAATGATGCAATCGTTGCTGGATTTTTCCAAAAGAAAAGCTGGCAGCAACTAGGGCCCTGGAAGTACTTAGAGCCTCAAACGCCACCTTGAACATATTACTGAGACCCTGGGGAAAGGACTTCGTTTTTCCCATGGAAAATGGCCTTCATTTGTGGCCACTCTGCCTGGCAGGCAGGGCAGTGCCAAGCCAGGAATCTACAAACTGTGCTGGATCCTTCCAGAACGAAAGCTGCCAGCAACTAGGACCCTGCAAGTCCTTACAGCCCCAGATGCCACCAGTCATCTGACACCCAGAGCCTGGGCCAATGACTTCGTTTTCCCCATGGAAAATGGCCTCCATTTCTGGCCACTCGCCCTGACCAAGAGGGTGGTGCCCAGCAAGAAATTTGCAAGCTTTGCTGGATTGCTCCAAATCGAAAGCTGCCACTTGTTGTTCTTCTATTTCTCTAGAGTCCCATCATGCTGTTCTCAGATTGCTAAAGTCCATACCTCCTCGGTGTGTTCTTATGGCTGCAGATCTTCACAGCACAGACGCTTTCTTCTGCATGCTGTTCTTTCCCAGTTCAGGGCTCCTTCAAGGCTCTCCCTGAATGGCTAAGCCGCCCCCTTTTATCCCAGTTCTCTTCAATGCTCACAGCTGCAGCCCATCAAGGACAACCAGGACCTGTGGGCAAGCTCTAGACAGATATTCAAATAGAATCCATTTCCTCTACTCTAGCCAGTAAGTACTACCCTACAAGTCCTCAGAACCCCAAAGGCCACCTTTCATCTGACACCCAGACCCTGGGGAAAGGACTTCTTTTTCCCATGGCAAATGGCCTCCCTTGGCAGCCACTCACCCTGGCAGAAAGTGGGAGCCTAGCTAGAATGATGCAATCGTTGCTGGATTTTTCCAAAAGAAAAGCTGGCAGCAACTAGGGCCCTGGAAGTACTTAGAGCCTCAAACGCCACCTTGAACATATTCCTGAGACCCTGGGGAAAGGACTTCGTTTTTCCCATGGAAATGGCCTTCATTTGTGGCCACTCTGCCTGGCAGGCAGGGCAGTGCCAAGCCAGGAATCTACAAACTGTGCTGGATCCTTCCAGAACGAAAGCTGCCAGCAACTAGGACCCTGCAAGTCCTTACAGCCCCAGATGCCACCAGTCATCTGACACCCAGAGCCTGGGCCAATGACTTCGTTTTCCCCATGGAAAATGGCCTCCATTTCTGGCCACTCGCCCTGACCAAGAGGGTGGTGCCCAGCAAGAAATTTGCAAGCTTTGCTGGATTGCTCCAAATCGAAAGCTGCCACTTGTTGTTGTTCTATTTCTCTAGAGTCCCATAATGCTGTTCTCAGATTGCTAAAGTCCATACCTCCTCGGTGTGTTCTTATGGCTGCAGATCTTCACAGCACAGACGCTTTCTTCTGCATGCTGTTCTTTCCCAGTTCAGGGCTCCTTCAAGGCTCTCCCTGAATGGCTACGCCGCCCCCTTTTATCCCAGTTCTCTTCAATGCTCACAGCTGCAGCCCATCAAGGACAACCAGGACCTGTGGGACAGATATTCAAATAGAATCCATTTCCTCTACTCTAGCCAGTAAGTACTACCCTACAAGTCCTCAGAACCCCAAAGGCCACCTTTCATCTGACACCCAGACCCTGGGGAAAGGACTTCTTTTTCCCATGGCAAATGGCCTCCCTTGGCAGCCACTCACCCTGGCAGAAAGTGGGAGCCTAGCTAGAATGATGCAATCGTTGCTGGATTTTTCCAAAAGAAAAGCTGGCAGCAACTAGGGCCCTGGAAGTACTTAGAGCCTCAAACGCCACCTTGAACATATTCCTGAGACCCTGGGGAAAGGACTTCGTTTTTCCCATGGGAAATGGCCTTCATTTGTGGCCACTCTGCCTGGCAGGCAGGGCAGTGCCAAGCCAGGAATCTACAAACTGTGCTGGATCCTTCCAGAACGAAAGCTGCCAGCAACTAGGACCCTGCAAGTCCTTACAGCCCCAGATGCCACCAGTCATCTGACACCCAGAGCCTGGGCCAATGACTTCGTTTTCCCCATGGAAAATGGCCTCCATTTCTGGCCACTCGCCCTGACCAAGAGGGTGGTGCCCAGCAAGAAATTTGCAAGCTTTGCTGGATTGCTCCAAATCGAAAGCTACCACTTGTTGTTGTTCTATTTCTCTAGAGTCCCATCATGCTGTTCTCAGATTGCTAAAGTCCATACCTCCTCGGTGTGTTCTTATGGCTGCAGATCTTCACAGCACAGACGCTTTCTTCTGCATGCTGTTCTTTCCCAGTTCAGGGCTCCTTCAAGGCTCTCCCTGAATGGCTACGCCGCCCCCTTTTATCCCAGTTCTCTTCAATGCTCACAGCTGCAGCCCATCAAGGACAACCAGGACCTGTGGGACAGATATTCAAATAGAATCCATTTCCTCTACTCTAGCCAGTAAGTACTACCCTACAAGTCCTCAGAACCCCAAAGGCCACCTTTCATCTGACACCCAGACCCTGGGGAAAGGACTTCTTTTTCCCATGGCAAATGGCCTCCCTTGGCAGCCACTCACCCTGGCAGAAAGTGGGAGCCTAGCTAGAATGATGCAATCGTTGCTGGATTTTTCCAAAAGAAAAGCTGGCAGCAACTAGGGCCCTGGAAGTACTTAGAGCCTCAAACGCCACCTTGAACATATTCCTGAGACCCTGGGGAAAGGACTTCGTTTTTCCCATGGGAAATGGCCTTCATTTGTGGCCACTCTGCCTGGCAGGCAGGGCAGTGCCAAGCCAGGAATCTACAAACTGTGCTGGATCCTTCCAGAACGAAAGCTGCCAGCAACTAGGACCCTGCAAGTCCTTACAGCCCCAGATGCCACCAGTCATCTGACACCCAGAGCCTGGGCCAATGACTTCGTTTTCCCCATGGAAAATGGCCTCCATTTCTGGCCACTCGCCCTGACCAAGAGGGTGGTGCCCAGCAAGAAATTTGCAAGCTTTGCTGGATTGCTCCAAATCGAAAGCTGCCACTTGTTGTTGTTCTATTTCTCTAGAGTCCCATCATGCTGTTCTCAGATTGCTAAAGTCCATACCTCCTCGGTGTGTTCTTATGGCTGCAGATCTTCACAGCACAGACGCTTTCTTCTGCATGCTGTTCTTTCCCAGTTCAGGGCTCCTTCAAGGCTCTCCCTGAATGGCTACGCCGCCCCCTTTTATCCCAGTTCTCTTCAATGCTCACAGCTGCAGCCCATCAAGGACAACCAGGACCTGTGGGACAGATATTCAAATAGAATCCATTTCCTCTACTCTAGCCAGTAAGTACTACCCTACAAGTCCTCAGAACCCCAAAGGCCACCTTTCATCTGACACCCAGACCCTGGGGAAAGGACTTCTTTTTCCCATGGCAAATGGCCTCCCTTGGCAGCCACTCACCCTGGCAGAAAGTGGGAGCCTAGCTAGAATGATGCAATCGTTGCTGGATTTTTCCAAAAGAAAAGCTGGCAGCAACTAGGGCCCTGGAAGTACTTAGAGCCTCAAACGCCACCTTGAACATATTCCTGAGACCCTGGGGAAAGGACTTCGTTTTTCCCATGGAAAATGGCCTTCATTTGTGGCCACTCTGCCTGGCAGGCAGGGCAGTGCCAAGCCAGGAATCTACAAACTGTGCTGGATCCTTCCAGAACGAAAGCTGCCAGCAACTAGGACCCTGCAAGTCCTTACAGCCCCAGATGCCACCAGTCATCTGACACCCAGAGCCTGGGCCAATGACTTCGTTTTCCCCATGGAAAATGGCCTCCATTTCTGGCCACTCGCCCTGACCAAGAGGGTGGTGCCCAGCAAGAAATTTGCAAGCTTTGCTGGATTGCTCCAAATCGAAAGCTACCACTTGTTGTTGTTCTATTTCTCTAGAGTCCCATCATGCTGTTCTCAGATTGCTAAAGTCCATACCTCCTCGGTGTGTTCTTATGGCTGCAGATCTTCACAGCACAGACGCTTTCTTCTGCATGCTGTTCTTTCCCAGTTCAGGGCTCCTTCAAGGCTCTCCCTGAATGGCTACGCCGCCCCCTTTTATCCCAGTTCTCTTCAATGCTCACAGCTGCAGCCCATCAAGGACAACCAGGACCTGTGGGACAGATATTCAAATAGAATCCATTTCCTCTACTCTAGCCAGTAAGTACTACCCTACAAGTCCTCAGAACCCCAAAGGCCACCTTTCATCTGACACCCAGACCCTGGGGAAAGGACTTCTTTTTCCCATGGCAAATGGCCTCCCTTGGCAGCCACTCACCCTGGCAGAAAGTGGGAGCCTAGCTAGAATGATGCAATCGTTGCTGGATTTTTCCAAAAGAAAAGCTGGCAGCAACTAGGGCCCTGGAAGTACTTAGAGCCTCAAACGCCACCTTGAACATATTCCTGAGACCCTGGGGAAAGGACTTCGTTTTTCCCATGGAAAATGGCCTTCATTTGTGGCCACTCTGCCTGGCAGGCAGGGCAGTGCCAAGCCAGGAATCTACAAACTGTGCTGGATCCTTCCAGAACGAAAGCTGCCAGCAACTAGGACCCTGCAAGTCCTTACAGCCCCAGATGCCACCAGTCATCTGACACCCAGAGCCTGGGCCAATGACTTCGTTTTCCCCATGGAAAATGGCCTCCATTTCTGGCCACTCGCCCTGACCAAGAGGGTGGTGCCCAGCAAGAAATTTGCAAGCTTTGCTGGATTGCTCCAAATCTAAAGCTGCCACTTGTTGTTGTTCTATTTCTCTAGAGTCCCATCATGCTGTTCTCAGATTGCTAAAGTCCATACCTCCTCGGTGTGTTCTTATGGCTGCAGATCTTCACAGCACAGACGCTTTCTTCTGCATGCTGTTCTTTCCCAGTTCAGGGCTCCTTCAAGGCTCTCCCTGAATGGCTACGCCGCCCCCTTTTATCCCAGTTCTCTTCAATGCTCACAGCTGCAGCCCATCAAGGACAACCAGGACCTGTGGGACAGATATTCAAATAGAATCCATTTCCTCTACTCTAGCCAGTAAGTACTACCCTACAAGTCCTCAGAACCCCAAAGGCCACCTTTCATCTGACACCCAGACCCTGGGGAAAGGACTTCTTTTTCCCATGGCAAATGGCCTCCCTTGGCAGCCACTCACCCTGGCAGAAAGTGGGAGCCTAGCTAGAATGATGCAATCGTTGCTGGATTTTTCCAAAAGAAAAGCTGGCAGCAACTAGGGCCCTGGAAGTACTTAGAGCCTCAAACGCCACCTTGAACATATTACTGAGACCCTGGGGAAAGGACTTCGTTTTTCCCATGGAAAATGGCCTTCATTTGTGGCCACTCTGCCTGGCAGGCAGGGCAGTGCCAAGCCAGGAATCTACAAACTGTGCTGGATCCTTCCAGAACGAAAGCTGCCAGCAACTAGGACCCTGCAAGTCCTTACAGCCCCAGATGCCACCAGTCATCTGACACCCAGAGCCTGGGCCAATGACTTCGTTTTCCCCATGGAAAATGGCCTCCATTTCTGGCCACTCGCCCTGACCAAGAGGGTGGTGCCCAGCAAGAAATTTGCAAGCTTTGCTGGATTGCTCCAAATCGAAAGCTGCCACTTGTTGTTGTTCTATTTCTCTAGAGTCCCATAATGCTGTTCTCAGATTGCTAAAGTCCATACCTCCTCGGTGTGTTCTTATGGCTGCAGATCTTCACAGCACAGACGCTTTCTTCTGCATGCTGTTCTTTCCCAGTTCAGGGCTCCTTCAAGGCTCTCCCTGAATGGCTAAGCCGCCCCCTTTTATCCCAGTTCTCTTCAATGCTCACAGCTGCAGCCCATCAAGGACAACCAGGACCTGTGGGGCAAAGCCTCTAGACAGATATTCAAATAGAATCCATTTCCTCTACTCTAGCCAGTAAGTACTACCCTACAAGTCCTCAGAACCCCAAAGGCCACCTTTCATCTGACACCCAGACCCTGGGGAAAGGACTTCTTTTTCCCATGGCAAATGGCCTCCCTTGGCAGCCACTCACCCTGGCAGAAAGTGGGAGCCTAGCTAGAATGATGCAATCGTTGCTGGATTTTTCCAAAAGAAAAGCTGCCAGCAACTAGGGCCCTGGAAGTACTTAGAGCCTCAAACGCCACCTTGAACATATTCCTGAGACCCTGGGGAAAGGACTTCGTTTTTCCCATGGGAAATGGCCTTCATTTGTGGCCACTCTGCCTGGCAGGCAGGGCAGTGCCAAGCCAGGAATCTACAAACTGTGCTGGATCCTTCCAGAACGAAAGCTGCCAGCAACTAGGACCCTGCAAGTCCTTACAGCCCCAGATGCCACCAGTCATCTGACACCCAGAGCCTGGGCCAATGACTTCGTTTTCCCCATGGAAAATGGCCTCCATTTCTGGCCACTCGCCCTGACCAAGAGGGTGGTGCCCAGCAAGAAATTTGCAAGCTTTGCTGGATTGCTCCAAATCGAAAGCTGCCACTTGTTGTTGTTCTATTTCTCTAGAGTCCCATAATGCTGTTCTCAGATTGCTAAAGTCCATACCTCCTCGGTGTGTTCTTATGGCTGCAGATCTTCACAGCACAGACGCTTTCTTCTGCATGCTGTTCTTTCCCAGTTCAGGGCTCCTTCAAGGCTCTCCCTGAATGGCTACGCCGCCCCCTTTTATCCCAGTTCTCTTCAATGCTCACAGCTGCAGCCCATCAAGGACAACCAGGACCTGTGGGACAGATATTCAAATAGAATCCATTTCCTCTACTCTAGCCAGTAAGTACTACCCTACAAGTCCTCAGAACCCCAAAGGCCACCTTTCATCTGACACCCAGACCCTGGGGAAAGGACTTCTTTTTCCCATGGCAAATGGCCTCCCTTGGCAGCCACTCACCCTGGCAGAAAGTGGGAGCCTAGCTAGAATGATGCAATCGTTGCTGGATTTTTCCAAAAGAAAAGCTGGCAGCAACTAGGGCCCTGGAAGTACTTAGAGCCTCAAACGCCACCTTGAACATATTCCTGAGACCCTGGGGAAAGGACTTCGTTTTTCCCATGGAAAATGGCCTTCATTTGTGGCCACTCTGCCTGGCAGGCAGGGCAGTGCCAAGCCAGGAATCTACAAACTGTGCTGGATCCTTCCAGAACGAAAGCTGCCAGCAACTAGGACCCTGCAAGTCCTTACAGCCCCAGATGCCACCAGTCATCTGACACCCAGAGCCTGGGCCAATGACTTCGTTTTCCCCATGGAAAATGGCCTCCATTTCTGGCCACTCGCCCTGACCAAGAGGGTGGTGCCCAGCAAGAAATTTGCAAGCTTTGCTGGATTGCTCCAAATCTAAAGCTGCCACTTGTTGTTGTTCTATTTCTCTAGAGTCCCATCATGCTGTTCTCAGATTGCTAAAGTCCATACCTCCTCGGTGTGTTCTTATGGCTGCAGATCTTCACAGCACAGACGCTTTCTTCTGCATGCTGTTCTTTCCCAGTTCAGGGCTCCTTCAAGGCTCTCCCTGAATGGCTACGCCGCCCCCTTTTATCCCAGTTCTCTTCAATGCTCACAGCTGCAGCCCATCAAGGACAACCAGGACCTGTGGGACAGATATTCAAATAGAATCCATTTCCTCTACTCTAGCCAGTAAGTACTACCCTACAAGTCCTCAGAACCCCAAAGGCCACCTTTCATCTGACACCCAGACCCTGGGGAAAGGACTTCTTTTTCCCATGGCAAATGGCCTCCCTTGGCAGCCACTCACCCTGGCAGAAAGTGGGAGCCTAGCTAGAATGATGCAATCGTTGCTGGATTTTTCCAAAAGAAAAGCTGGCAGCAACTAGGGCCCTGGAAGTACTTAGAGCCTCAAACGCCACCTTGAACATATTACTGAGACCCTGGGGAAAGGACTTCGTTTTTCCCATGGAAAATGGCCTTCATTTGTGGCCACTCTGCCTGGCAGGCAGGGCAGTGCCAAGCCAGGAATCTACAAACTGTGCTGGATCCTTCCAGAACGAAAGCTGCCAGCAACTAGGACCCTGCAAGTCCTTACAGCCCCAGATGCCACCAGTCATCTGACACCCAGAGCCTGGGCCAATGACTTCGTTTTCCCCATGGAAAATTGCCTCCATTTCTGGCCACTCGCCCTGACCAAGAGGGTGGTGCCCAGCAAGAAATTTGCAAGCTTTGCTGGATTGCTCCAAATCTAAAGCTACCACTTGTTGTTGTTCTATTTCTCTAGAGTCCCATCATGCTGTTCTCAGATTGCTAAAGTCCATACCTCCTCGGTGTGTTCTTATGGCTGCAGATCTTCACAGCACAGACGCTTTCTTCTGCATGCTGTTCTTTCCCAGTTCAGGGCTCCTTCAAGGCTCTCCCTGAATGGCTACGCCGCCCCCTTTTATCCCAGTTCTCTTCAATGCTCACAGCTGCAGCCCATCAAGGACAACCAGGACCTGTGGGACAGATATTCAAATAGAATCCATTTCCTCTACTCTAGCCAGTAAGTACTACCCTACAAGTCCTCAGAACCCCAAAGGCCACCTTTCATCTGACACCCAGACCCTGGGGAAAGGACTTCTTTTTCCCATGGCAAATGGCCTCCCTTGGCAGCCACTCACCCTGGCAGAAAGTGGGAGCCTAGCTAGAATGATGCAATCGTTGCTGGATTTTTCCAAAAGAAAAGCTGGCAGCAACTAGGGCCCTGGAAGTACTTAGAGCCTCAAACGCCACCTTGAACATATTCCTGAGACCCTGGGGAAAGGACTTCGTTTTTCCCATGGGAAATGGCCTTCATTTGTGGCCACTCTGCCTGGCAGGCAGGGCAGTGCCAAGCCAGGAATCTACAAACTGTGCTGGATCCTTCCAGAACGAAAGCTGCCAGCAACTAGGACCCTGCAAGTCCTTACAGCCCCAGATGCCACCAGTCATCTGACACCCAGAGCCTGGGCCAATGACTTCGTTTTCCCCATGGAAAATGGCCTCCATTTCTGGCCACTCGCCCTGACCAAGAGGGTGGTGCCCAGCAAGAAATTTGCAAGCTTTGCTGGATTGCTCCAAATCGAAAGCTGCCACTTGTTGTTGTTCTATTTCTCTAGAGTCCCATAATGCTGTTCTCAGATTGCTAAAGTCCATACCTCCTCGGTGTGTTCTTATGGCTGCAGATCTTCACAGCACAGACGCTTTCTTCTGCATGCTGTTCTTTCCCAGTTCAGGGCTCCTTCAAGGCTCTCCCTGAATGGCTACGCCGCCCCCTTTTATCCCAGTTCTCTTCAATGCTCACAGCTGCAGCCCATCAAGGACAACCAGGACCTGTGGGACAGATATTCAAATAGAATCCATTTCCTCTACTCTAGCCAGTAAGTACTACCCTACAAGTCCTCAGAACCCCAAAGGCCACCTTTCATCTGACACCCAGACCCTGGGGAAAGGACTTCTTTTTCCCATGGCAAATGGCCTCCCTTGGCAGCCACTCACCCTGGCAGAAAGTGGGAGCCTAGCTAGAATGATGCAATCGTTGCTGGATTTTTCCAAAAGAAAAGCTGGCAGCAACTAGGGCCCTGGAAGTACTTAGAGCCTCAAACGCCACCTTGAACATATTCCTGAGACCCTGGGGAAAGGACTTCGTTTTTCCCATGGAAAATGGCCTTCATTTGTGGCCACTCTGCCTGGCAGGCAGGGCAGTGCCAAGCCAGGAATCTACAAACTGTGCTGGATCCTTCCAGAACGAAAGCTGCCAGCAACTAGGACCCTGCAAGTCCTTAGAGCCCCAGATGCCACCAGTCATCTGACACCCAGAGCCTGGGCCAATGACTTCGTTTTCCCCATGGAAAATGGCCTCCATTTCTGGCCACTCGCCCTGACCAAGAGGGTGGTGCCCAGCAAGAAATTTGCAAGCTTTGCTGGATTGCTCCAAATCGAAAGCTACCACTTGTTGTTGTTCTATTTCTCTAGAGTCCCATCATGCTGTTCTCAGATTGCTAAAGTCCATACCTCCTCGGTGTGTTCTTATGGCTGCAGATCTTCACAGCACAGACGCTTTCTTCTGCATGCTGTTCTTTCCCAGTTCAGGGCTCCTTCAAGGCTCTCCCTGAATGGCTACGCCGCCCCCTTTTATCCCAGTTCTCTTCAATGCTCACAGCTGCAGCCCATCAAGGACAACCAGGACCTGTGGGACAGATATTCAAATAGAATCCATTTCCTCTACTCTAGCCAGTAAGTACTACCCTACAAGTCCTCAGAACCCCAAAGGCCACCTTTCATCTGACACCCAGACCCTGGGGAAAGGACTTCTTTTTCCCATGGCAAATGGCCTCCCTTGGCAGCCACTCACCCTGGCAGAAAGTGGGAGCCTAGCTAGAATGATGCAATCGTTGCTGGATTTTTCCAAAAGAAAAGCTGCCAGCAACTAGGGCCCTGGAAGTACTTAGAGCCTCAAACGCCACCTTGAACATATTCCTGAGACCCTGGGGAAAGGACTTCGTTTTTCCCATGGAAAATGGCCTTCATTTGTGGCCACTCTGCCTGGCAGGCAGGGCAGTGCCAAGCCAGGAATCTACAAACTGTGCTGGATCCTTCCAGAACGAAAGCTGCCAGCAACTAGGACCCTGCAAGTCCTTACAGCCCCAGATGCCACCAGTCATCTGACACCCAGAGCCTGGGCCAATGACTTCGTTTTCCCCATGGAAAATGGCCTCCATTTCTGGCCACTCGCCCTGACCAAGAGGGTGGTGCCCAGCAAGAAATTTGCAAGCTTTGCTGGATTGCTCCAAATCGAAAGCTGCCACTTGTTGTTGTTCTATTTCTCTAGAGTCCCATCATGCTGTTCTCAGATTGCTAAAGTCCATACCTCCTCGGTGTGTTCTTATGGCTGCAGATCTTCACAGCACAGACGCTTTCTTCTGCATGCTGTTCTTTCCCAGTTCAGGGCTCCTTCAAGGCTCTCCCTGAATGGCTACGCCGCCCCCTTTTATCCCAGTTCTCTTCAATGCTCACAGCTGCAGCCCATCAAGGACAACCAGGACCTGTGGGACAGATATTCAAATAGAATCCATTTCCTCTACTCTAGCCAGTAAGTACTACCCTACAAGTCCTCAGAACCCCAAAGGCCACCTTTCATCTGACACCCAGACCCTGGGGAAAGGACTTCTTTTTCCCATGGCAAATGGCCTCCCTTGGCAGCCACTCACCCTGGCAGAAAGTGGGAGCCTAGCTAGAATGATGCAATCGTTGCTGGATTTTTCCAAAAGAAAAGCTGCCAGCAACTAGGGCCCTGGAAGTACTTAGAGCCTCAAACGCCACCTTGAACATATTCCTGAGACCCTGGGGAAAGGACTTCGTTTTTCCCATGGAAAATGGCCTTCATTTGTGGCCACTCTGCCTGGCAGGCAGGGCAGTGCCAAGCCAGGAATCTACAAACTGTGCTGGATCCTTCCAGAACGAAAGCTGCCAGCAACTAGGACCCTGCAAGTCCTTACAGCCCCAGATGCCACCAGTCATCTGACACCCAGAGCCTGGGCCAATGACTTCGTTTTCCCCATGGAAAATGGCCTCCATTTCTGGCCACTCGCCCTGACCAAGAGGGTGGTGCCCAGCAAGAAATTTGCAAGCTTTGCTGGATTGCTCCAAATCGAAAGCTGCCACTTGTTGTTGTTCTATTTCTCTAGAGTCCCATCATGCTGTTCTCAGATTGCTAAAGTCCATACCTCCTCGGTGTGTTCTTATGGCTGCAGATCTTCACAGCACAGACGCTTTCTTCTGCATGCTGTTCTTTCCCAGTTCAGGGCTCCTTCAAGGCTCTCCCTGAATGGCTACGCCGCCCCCTTTTATCCCAGTTCTCTTCAATGCTCACAGCTGCAGCCCATCAAGGACAACCAGGACCTGTGGGACAGATATTCAAATAGAATCCATTTCCTCTACTCTAGCCAGTAAGTACTACCCTACAAGTCCTCAGAACCCCAAAGGCCACCTTTCATCTGACACCCAGACCCTGGGGAAAGGACTTCTTTTTCCCATGGCAAATGGCCTCCCTTGGCAGCCACTCACCCTGGCAGAAAGTGGGAGCCTAGCTAGAATGATGCAATCGTTGCTGGATTTTTCCAAAAGAAAAGCTGGCAGCAACTAGGGCCCTGGAAGTACTTAGAGCCTCAAACGCCACCTTGAACATATTCCTGAGACCCTGGGGAAAGGACTTCGTTTTTCCCATGGAAAATGGCCTTCATTTGTGGCCACTCTGCCTGGCAGGCAGGGCAGTGCCAAGCCAGGAATCTACAAACTGCGCTGGATCCTTCCAGAACGAAAGCTGCCAGCAACTAGGACCCTGCAAGTCCTTACAGCCCCAGATGCCACCAGTCATCTGACACCCAGAGCCTGGGCCAATGACTTCGTTTTCCCCATGGAAAATGGCCTCCATTTCTGGCCACTCGCCCTGACCAAGAGGGTGGTGCCCAGCAAGAAATTTGCAAGCTTTGCTGGATTGCTCCAAATCGAAAGCTGCCACTTGTTGTTGTTCTATTTCTCTAGAGTCCCATCATGCTGTTCTCAGATTGCTAAAGTCCATACCTCCTCGGTGTGTTCTTATGGCTGCAGATCTTCACAGCACAGACGCTTTCTTCTGCATGCTGTTCTTTCCCAGTTCAGGGCTCCTTCAAGGCTCTCCCTGAATGGCTACGCCGCCCCCTTTTATCCCAGTTCTCTTCAATGCTCACAGCTGCAGCCCATCAAGGACAACCAGGACCTGTGGGACAGATATTCAAATAGAATCCATTTCCTCTACTCTAGCCAGTAAGTACTACCCTACAAGTCCTCAGAACCCCAAAGGCCACCTTTCATCTGACACCCAGACCCTGGGGAAAGGACTTCTTTTTCCCATGGCAAATGGCCTCCCTTGGCAGCCACTCACCCTGGCAGAAAGTGGGAGCCTAGCTAGAATGATGCAATCGTTGCTGGATTTTTCCAAAAGAAAAGCTGGCAGCAACTAGGGCCCTGGAAGTACTTAGAGCCTCAAACGCCACCTTGAACATATTCCTGAGACCCTGGGGAAAGGACTTCGTTTTTCCCATGGAAAATGGCCTTCATTTGTGGCCACTCTGCCTGGCAGGCAGGGCAGTGCCAAGCCAGGAATCTACAAACTGTGCTGGATCCTTCCAGAACGAAAGCTGCCAGCAACTAGGACCCTGCAAGTCCTTACAGCCCCAGATGCCACCAGTCATCTGACACCCAGAGCCTGGGCCAATGACTTCGTTTTCCCCATGGAAAATGGCCTCCATTTCTGGCCACTCGCCCTGACCAAGAGGGTGGTGCCCAGCAAGAAATTTGCAAGCTTTGCTGGATTGCTCCAAATCGAAAGCTGCCACTTGTTGTTCTTCTATTTCTCTAGAGTCCCATCATGCTGTTCTCAGATTGCTAAAGTCCATACCTCCTCGGTGTGTTCTTATGGCTGCAGATCTTCACAGCACAGACGCTTTCTTCTGCATGCTGTTCTTTCCCAGTTCAGGGCTCCTTCAAGGCTCTCCCTGAATGGCTAAGCCGCCCCCTTTTATCCCAGTTCTCTTCAATGCTCACAGCTGCAGCCCATCAAGGACAACCAGGACCTGTGGGGCAAAGCCTCTAGACAGATATTCAAATAGAATCCATTTCCTCTACTCTAGCCAGTAAGTACTACCCTACAAGTCCTCAGAACCCCAAAGGCCACCTTTCATCTGACACCCAGACCCTGGGGAAAGGACTTCTTTTTCCCATGGCAAATGGCCTCCCTTGGCAGCCACTCACCCTGGCAGAAAGTGGGAGCCTAGCTAGAATGATGCAATCGTTGCTGGATTTTTCCAAAAGAAAAGCTGGCAGCAACTAGGGCCCTGGAAGTACTTAGAGCCTCAAACGCCACCTTGAACATATTACTGAGACCCTGGGGAAAGGACTTCGTTTTTCCCATGGAAAATGGCCTTCATTTGTGGCCACTCTGCCTGGCAGGCAGGGCAGTGCCAAGCCAGGAATCTACAAACTGTGCTGGATCCTTCCAGAACGAAAGCTGCCAGCAACTAGGACCCTGCAAGTCCTTACAGCCCCAGATGCCACCAGTCATCTGACACCCAGAGCCTGGGCCAATGACTTCGTTTTCCCCATGGAAAATTGCCTCCATTTCTGGCCACTCGCCCTGACCAAGAGGGTGGTGCCCAGCAAGAAATTTGCAAGCTTTGCTGGATTGCTCCAAATCTAAAGCTACCACTTGTTGTTGTTCTATTTCTCTAGAGTCCCATCATGCTGTTCTCAGATTGCTAAAGTCCATACCTCCTCGGTGTGTTCTTATGGCTGCAGATCTTCACAGCACAGACGCTTTCTTCTGCATGCTGTTCTTTCCCAGTTCAGGGCTCCTTCAAGGCTCTCCCTGAATGGCTACGCCGCCCCCTTTTATCCCAGTTCTCTTCAATGCTCACAGCTGCAGCCCATCAAGGACAACCAGGACCTGTGGGACAGATATTCAAATAGAATCCATTTCCTCTACTCTAGCCAGTAAGTACTACCCTACAAGTCCTCAGAACCCCAAAGGCCACCTTTCATCTGACACCCAGACCCTGGGGAAAGGACTTCTTTTTCCCATGGCAAATGGCCTCCCTTGGCAGCCACTCACCCTGGCAGAAAGTGGGAGCCTAGCTAGAATGATGCAATCGTTGCTGGATTTTTCCAAAAGAAAAGCTGGCAGCAACTAGGGCCCTGGAAGTACTTAGAGCCTCAAACGCCACCTTGAACATATTCCTGAGACCCTGGGGAAAGGACTTCGTTTTTCCCATGGGAAATGGCCTTCATTTGTGGCCACTCTGCCTGGCAGGCAGGGCAGTGCCAAGCCAGGAATCTACAAACTCTGCTGGATCCTTCCAGAACGAAAGCTGCCAGCAACTAGGACCCTGCAAGTCCTTACAGCCCCAGATGCCACCAGTCATCTGACACCCAGAGCCTGGGCCAATGACTTCGTTTTCCCCATGGAAAATGGCCTCCATTTCTGGCCACTCGCCCTGACCAAGAGGGTGGTGCCCAGCAAGAAATTTGCAAGCTTTGCTGGATTGCTCCAAATCGAAAGCTGCCACTTGTTGTTGTTCTATTTCTCTAGAGTCCCATAATGCTGTTCTCAGATTGCTAAAGTCCATACCTCCTCGGTGTGTTCTTATGGCTGCAGATCTTCACAGCACAGACGCTTTCTTCTGCATGCTGTTCTTTCCCAGTTCAGGGCTCCTTCAAGGCTCTCCCTGAATGGCTACGCCGCCCCCTTTTATCCCAGTTCTCTTCAATGCTCACAGCTGCAGCCCATCAAGGACAACCAGGACCTGTGGGACAGATATTCAAATAGAATCCATTTCCTCTACTCTAGCCAGTAAGTACTACCCTACAAGTCCTCAGAACCCCAAAGGCCACCTTTCATCTGACACCCAGACCCTGGGGAAAGGACTTCTTTTTCCCATGGCAAATGGCCTCCCTTGGCAGCCACTCACCCTGGCAGAAAGTGGGAGCCTAGCTAGAATGATGCAATCGTTGCTGGATTTTTCCAAAAGAAAAGCTGGCAGCAACTAGGGCCCTGGAAGTACTTAGAGCCTCAAACGCCACCTTGAACATATTCCTGAGACCCTGGGGAAAGGACTTCGTTTTTCCCATGGAAAATGGCCTTCATTTGTGGCCACTCTGCCTGGCAGGCAGGGCAGTGCCAAGCCAGGAATCTACAAACTGTGCTGGATCCTTCCAGAACGAAAGCTGCCAGCAACTAGGACCCTGCAAGTCCTTACAGCCCCAGATGCCACCAGTCATCTGACACCCAGAGCCTGGGCCAATGACTTCGTTTTCCCCATGGAAAATGGCCTCCATTTCTGGCCACTCGCCCTGACCAAGAGGGTGGTGCCCAGCAAGAAATTTGCAAGCTTTGCTGGATTGCTCCAAATCGAAAGCTACCACTTGTTGTTGTTCTATTTCTCTAGAGTCCCATCATGCTGTTCTCAGATTGCTAAAGTCCATACCTCCTCGGTGTGTTCTTATGGCTGCAGATCTTCACAGCACAGACGCTTTCTTCTGCATGCTGTTCTTTCCCAGTTCAGGGCTCCTTCAAGGCTCTCCCTGAATGGCTACGCCGCCCCCTTTTATCCCAGTTCTCTTCAATGCTCACAGCTGCAGCCCATCAAGGACAACCAGGACCTGTGGGACAGATATTCAAATAGAATCCATTTCCTCTACTCTAGCCAGTAAGTACTACCCTACAAGTCCTCAGAACCCCAAAGGCCACCTTTCATCTGACACCCAGACCCTGGGGAAAGGACTTCTTTTTCCCATGGCAAATGGCCTCCCTTGGCAGCCACTCACCCTGGCAGAAAGTGGGAGCCTAGCTAGAATGATGCAATCGTTGCTGGATTTTTCCAAAAGAAAAGCTGCCAGCAACTAGGGCCCTGGAAGTACTTAGAGCCTCAAACGCCACCTTGAACATATTCCTGAGACCCTGGGGAAAGGACTTCGTTTTTCCCATGGAAAATGGCCTTCATTTGTGGCCACTCTGCCTGGCAGGCAGGGCAGTGCCAAGCCAGGAATCTACAAACTGTGCTGGATCCTTCCAGAACGAAAGCTGCCAGCAACTAGGACCCTGCAAGTCCTTACAGCCCCAGATGCCACCAGTCATCTGACACCCAGAGCCTGGGCCAATGACTTCGTTTTCCCCATGGAAAATGGCCTCCATTTCTGGCCACTCGCCCTGACCAAGAGGGTGGTGCCCAGCAAGAAATTTGCAAGCTTTGCTGGATTGCTCCAAATCGAAAGCTGCCACTTGTTGTTGTTCTATTTCTCTAGAGTCCCATCATGCTGTTCTCAGATTGCTAAAGTCCATACCTCCTCGGTGTGTTCTTATGGCTGCAGATCTTCACAGCACAGACGCTTTCTTCTGCATGCTGTTCTTTCCCAGTTCAGGGCTCCTTCAAGGCTCTCCCTGAATGGCTACGCCGCCCCCTTTTATCCCAGTTCTCTTCAATGCTCACAGCTGCAGCCCATCAAGGACAACCAGGACCTGTGGGACAGATATTCAAATAGAATCCATTTCCTCTACTCTAGCCAGTAAGTACTACCCTACAAGTCCTCAGAACCCCAAAGGCCACCTTTCATCTGACACCCAGACCCTGGGGAAAGGACTTCTTTTTCCCATGGCAAATGGCCTCCCTTGGCAGCCACTCACCCTGGCAGAAAGTGGGAGCCTAGCTAGAATGATGCAATCGTTGCTGGATTTTTCCAAAAGAAAAGCTGGCAGCAACTAGGGCCCTGGAAGTACTTAGAGCCTCAAACGCCACCTTGAACATATTCCTGAGACCCTGGGGAAAGGACTTCGTTTTTCCCATGGAAAATGGCCTTCATTTGTGGCCACTCTGCCTGGCAGGCAGGGCAGTGCCAAGCCAGGAATCTACAAACTGTGCTGGATCCTTCCAGAACGAAAGCTGCCAGCAACTAGGACCCTGCAAGTCCTTACAGCCCCAGATGCCACCAGTCATCTGACACCCAGAGCCTGGGCCAATGACTTCGTTTTCCCCATGGAAAATGGCCTCCATTTCTGGCCACTCGCCCTGACCAAGAGGGTGGTGCCCAGCAAGAAATTTGCAAGCTTTGCTGGATTGCTCCAAATCTAAAGCTACCACTTGTTGTTGTTCTATTTCTCTAGAGTCCCATCATGCTGTTCTCAGATTGCTAAAGTCCATACCTCCTCGGTGTGTTCTTATGGCTGCAGATCTTCACAGCACAGACGCTTTCTTCTGCATGCTGTTCTTTCCCAGTTCAGGGCTCCTTCAAGGCTCTCCCTGAATGGCTACGCCGCCCCCTTTTATCCCAGTTCTCTTCAATGCTCACAGCTGCAGCCCATCAAGGACAACCAGGACCTGTGGGACAGATATTCAAATAGAATCCATTTCCTCTACTCTAGCCAGTAAGTACTACCCTACAAGTCCTCAGAACCCCAAAGGCCACCTTTCATCTGACACCCAGACCCTGGGGAAAGGACTTCTTTTTCCCATGGCAAATGGCCTCCCTTGGCAGCCACTCACCCTGGCAGAAAGTGGGAGCCTAGCTAGAATGATGCAATCGTTGCTGGATTTTTCCAAAAGAAAAGCTGCCAGCAACTAGGGCCCTGGAAGTACTTAGAGCCTCAAACGCCACCTTGAACATATTCCTGAGACCCTGGGGAAAGGACTTCGTTTTTCCCATGGAAAATGGCCTTCATTTGTGGCCACTCTGCCTGGCAGGCAGGGCAGTGCCAAGCCAGGAATCTACAAACTGCGCTGGATCCTTCCAGAACGAAAGCTGCCAGCAACTAGGACCCTGCAAGTCCTTACAGCCCCAGATGCCACCAGTCATCTGACACCCAGAGCCTGGGCCAATGACTTCGTTTTCCCCATGGAAAATGGCCTCCATTTCTGGCCACTCGCCCTGACCAAGAGGGTGGTGCCCAGCAAGAAATTTGCAAGCTTTGCTGGATTGCTCCAAATCGAAAGCTGCCACTTGTTGTTGTTCTATTTCTCTAGAGTCCCATCATGCTGTTCTCAGATTGCTAAAGTCCATACCTCCTCGGTGTGTTCTTATGGCTGCAGATCTTCACAGCACAGACGCTTTCTTCTGCATGCTGTTCTTTCCCAGTTCAGGGCTCCTTCAAGGCTCTCCCTGAATGGCTACGCCGCCCCCTTTTATCCCAGTTCTCTTCAATGCTCACAGCTGCAGCCCATCAAGGACAACCAGGACCTGTGGGACAGATATTCAAATAGAATCCATTTCCTCTACTCTAGCCAGTAAGTACTACCCTACAAGTCCTCAGAACCCCAAAGGCCACCTTTCATCTGACACCCAGACCCTGGGGAAAGGACTTCTTTTTCCCATGGCAAATGGCCTCCCTTGGCAGCCACTCACCCTGGCAGAAAGTGGGAGCCTAGCTAGAATGATGCAATCGTTGCTGGATTTTTCCAAAAGAAAAGCTGGCAGCAACTAGGGCCCTGGAAGTACTTAGAGCCTCAAACGCCACCTTGAACATATTACTGAGACCCTGGGGAAAGGACTTCGTTTTTCCCATGGAAAATGGCCTTCATTTGTGGCCACTCTGCCTGGCAGGCAGGGCAGTGCCAAGCCAGGAATCTACAAACTGTGCTGGATCCTTCCAGAACGAAAGCTGCCAGCAACTAGGACCCTGCAAGTCCTTACAGCCCCAGATGCCACCAGTCATCTGACACCCAGAGCCTGGGCCAATGACTTCGTTTTCCCCATGGAAAATGGCCTCCATTTCTGGCCACTCGCCCTGACCAAGAGGGTGGTGCCCAGCAAGAAATTTGCAAGCTTTGCTGGATTGCTCCAAATCTAAAGCTACCACTTGTTGTTGTTCTATTTCTCTAGAGTCCCATCATGCTGTTCTCAGATTGCTAAAGTCCATACCTCCTCGGTGTGTTCTTATGGCTGCAGATCTTCACAGCACAGACGCTTTCTTCTGCATGCTGTTCTTTCCCAGTTCAGGGCTCCTTCAAGGCTCTCCCTGAATGGCTACGCCGCCCCCTTTTATCCCAGTTCTCTTCAATGCTCACAGCTGCAGCCCATCAAGGACAACCAGGACCTGTGGGACAGATATTCAAATAGAATCCATTTCCTCTACTCTAGCCAGTAAGTACTACCCTACAAGTCCTCAGAACCCCAAAGGCCACCTTTCATCTGACACCCAGACCCTGGGGAAAGGACTTCTTTTTCCCATGGCAAATGGCCTCCCTTGGCAGCCACTCACCCTGGCAGAAAGTGGGAGCCTAGCTAGAATGATGCAATCGTTGCTGGATTTTTCCAAAAGAAAAGCTGGCAGCAACTAGGGCCCTGGAAGTACTTAGAGCCTCAAACGCCACCTTGAACATATTCCTGAGACCCTGGGGAAAGGACTTCGTTTTTCCCATGGAAAATGGCCTTCATTTGTGGCCACTCTGCCTGGCAGGCAGGGCAGTGCCAAGCCAGGAATCTACAAACTGCGCTGGATCCTTCCAGAACGAAAGCTGCCAGCAACTAGGACCCTGCAAGTCCTTACAGCCCCAGATGCCACCAGTCATCTGACACCCAGAGCCTGGGCCAATGACTTCGTTTTCCCCATGGAAAATGGCCTCCATTTCTGGCCACTCGCCCTGACCAAGAGGGTGGTGCCCAGCAAGAAATTTGCAAGCTTTGCTGGATTGCTCCAAATCGAAAGCTGCCACTTGTTGTTGTTCTATTTCTCTAGAGTCCCATCATGCTGTTCTCAGATTGCTAAAGTCCATACCTCCTCGGTGTGTTCTTATGGCTGCAGATCTTCACAGCACAGACGCTTTCTTCTGCATGCTGTTCTTTCCCAGTTCAGGGCTCCTTCAAGGCTCTCCCTGAATGGCTACGCCGCCCCCTTTTATCCCAGTTCTCTTCAATGCTCACAGCTGCAGCCCATCAAGGACAACCAGGACCTGTGGGACAGATATTCAAATAGAATCCATTTCCTCTACTCTAGCCAGTAAGTACTACCCTACAAGTCCTCAGAACCCCAAAGGCCACCTTTCATCTGACACCCAGACCCTGGGGAAAGGACTTCTTTTTCCCATGGCAAATGGCCTCCCTTGGCAGCCACTCACCCTGGCAGAAAGTGGGAGCCTAGCTAGAATGATGCAATCGTTGCTGGATTTTTCCAAAAGAAAAGCTGGCAGCAACTAGGGCCCTGGAAGTACTTAGAGCCTCAAACGCCACCTTGAACATATTCCTGAGACCCTGGGGAAAGGACTTCGTTTTTCCCATGGAAAATGGCCTTCATTTGTGGCCACTCTGCCTGGCAGGCAGGGCAGTGCCAAGCCAGGAATCTACAAACTGTGCTGGATCCTTCCAGAACGAAAGCTGCCAGCAACTAGGACCCTGCAAGTCCTTAGAGCCCCAGATGCCACCAGTCATCTGACACCCAGAGCCTGGGCCAATGACTTCGTTTTCCCCATGGAAAATGGCCTCCATTTCTGGCCACTCGCCCTGACCAAGAGGGTGGTGCCCAGCAAGAAATTTGCAAGCTTTGCTGGATTGCTCCAAATCGAAAGCTGCCACTTGTTGTTGTTCTATTTCTCTAGAGTCCCATCATGCTGTTCTCAGATTGCTAAAGTCCATACCTCCTCGGTGTGTTCTTATGGCTGCAGATCTTCACAGCACAGACGCTTTCTTCTGCATGCTGTTCTTTCCCAGTTCAGGGCTCCTTCAAGGCTCTCCCTGAATGGCTAAGCCGCCCCCTTTTATCCCAGTTCTCTTCAATGCTCACAGCTGCAGCCCATCAAGGACAACCAGGACCTGTGGGGCAAAGCCTCTAGACAGATATTCAAATAGAATCCATTTCCTCTACTCTAGCCAGTAAGTACTACCCTACAAGTCCTCAGAACCCCAAAGGCCACCTTTCATCTGACACCCAGACCCTGGGGAAAGGACTTCTTTTTCCCATGGCAAATGGCCTCCCTTGGCAGCCACTCACCCTGGCAGAAAGTGGGAGCCTAGCTAGAATGATGCAATCGTTGCTGGATTTTTCCAAAAGAAAAGCTGGCAGCAACTAGGGCCCTGGAAGTACTTAGAGCCTCAAACGCCACCTTGAACATATTCCTGAGACCCTGGGGAAAGGACTTCGTTTTTCCCATGGAAAATGGCCTTCATTTGTGGCCACTCTGCCTGGCAGGCAGGGCAGTGCCAAGCCAGGAATCTACAAACTGTGCTGGATCCTTCCAGAACGAAAGCTGCCAGCAACTAGGACCCTGCAAGTCCTTACAGCCCCAGATGCCACCAGTCATCTGACACCCAGAGCCTGGGCCAATGACTTCGTTTTCCCCATGGAAAATTGCCTCCATTTCTGGCCACTCGCCCTGACCAAGAGGGTGGTGCCCAGCAAGAAATTTGCAAGCTTTGCTGGATTGCTCCAAATCTAAAGCTACCACTTGTTGTTGTTCTATTTCTCTAGAGTCCCATCATGCTGTTCTCAGATTGCTAAAGTCCATACCTCCTCGGTGTGTTCTTATGGCTGCAGATCTTCACAGCACAGACGCTTTCTTCTGCATGCTGTTCTTTCCCAGTTCAGGGCTCCTTCAAGGCTCTCCCTGAATGGCTACGCCGCCCCCTTTTATCCCAGTTCTCTTCAATGCTCACAGCTGCAGCCCATCAAGGACAACCAGGACCTGTGGGACAGATATTCAAATAGAATCCATTTCCTCTACTCTAGCCAGTAAGTACTACCCTACAAGTCCTCAGAACCCCAAAGGCCACCTTTCATCTGACACCCAGACCCTGGGGAAAGGACTTCTTTTTCCCATGGCAAATGGCCTCCCTTGGCAGCCACTCACCCTGGCAGAAAGTGGGAGCCTAGCTAGAATGATGCAATCGTTGCTGGATTTTTCCAAAAGAAAAGCTGCCAGCAACTAGGGCCCTGGAAGTACTTAGAGCCTCAAACGCCACCTTGAACATATTCCTGAGACCCTGGGGAAAGGACTTCGTTTTTCCCATGGAAAATGGCCTTCATTTGTGGCCACTCTGCCTGGCAGGCAGGGCAGTGCCAAGCCAGGAATCTACAAACTGTGCTGGATCCTTCCAGAACGAAAGCTGCCAGCAACTAGGACCCTGCAAGTCCTTAGAGCCCCAGATGCCACCAGTCATCTGACACCCAGAGCCTGGGCCAATGACTTCGTTTTCCCCATGGAAAATGGCCTCCATTTCTGGCCACTCGCCCTGACCAAGAGGGTGGTGCCCAGCAAGAAATTTGCAAGCTTTGCTGGATTGCTCCAAATCGAAAGCTGCCACTTGTTGTTGTTCTATTTCTCTAGAGTCCCATCATGCTGTTCTCAGATTGCTAAAGTCCATACCTCCTCGGTGTGTTCTTATGGCTGCAGATCTTCACAGCACAGACGCTTTCTTCTGCATGCTGTTCTTTCCCAGTTCAGGGCTCCTTCAAGGCTCTCCCTGAATGGCTACGCCGCCCCCTTTTATCCCAGTTCTCTTCAATGCTCACAGCTGCAGCCCATCAAGGACAACCAGGACCTGTGGGACAGATATTCAAATAGAATCCATTTCCTCTACTCTAGCCAGTAAGTACTACCCTACAAGTCCTCAGAACCCCAAAGGCCACCTTTCATCTGACACCCAGACCCTGGGGAAAGGACTTCTTTTTCCCATGGCAAATGGCCTCCCTTGGCAGCCACTCACCCTGGCAGAAAGTGGGAGCCTAGCTAGAATGATGCAATCGTTGCTGGATTTTTCCAAAAGAAAAGCTGGCAGCAACTAGGGCCCTGGAAGTACTTAGAGCCTCAAACGCCACCTTGAACATATTCCTGAGACCCTGGGGAAAGGACTTCGTTTTTCCCATGGAAAATGGCCTTCATTTGTGGCCACTCTGCCTGGCAGGCAGGGCAGTGCCAAGCCAGGAATCTACAAACTGTGCTGGATCCTTCCAGAACGAAAGCTGCCAGCAACTAGGACCCTGCAAGTCCTTAGAGCCCCAGATGCCACCAGTCATCTGACACCCAGAGCCTGGGCCAATGACTTCGTTTTCCCCATGGAAAATGGCCTCCATTTCTGGCCACTCGCCCTGACCAAGAGGGTGGTGCCCAGCAAGAAATTTGCAAGCTTTGCTGGATTGCTCCAAATCGAAAGCTACCACTTGTTGTTGTTCTATTTCTCTAGAGTCCCATCATGCTGTTCTCAGATTGCTAAAGTCCATACCTCCTCGGTGTGTTCTTATGGCTGCAGATCTTCACAGCACAGACGCTTTCTTCTGCATGCTGTTCTTTCCCAGTTCAGGGCTCCTTCAAGGCTCTCCCTGAATGGCTACGCCGCCCCCTTTTATCCCAGTTCTCTTCAATGCTCACAGCTGCAGCCCATCAAGGACAACCAGGACCTGTGGGACAGATATTCAAATAGAATCCATTTCCTCTACTCTAGCCAGTAAGTACTACCCTACAAGTCCTCAGAACCCCAAAGGCCACCTTTCATCTGACACCCAGACCCTGGGGAAAGGACTTCTTTTTCCCATGGCAAATGGCCTCCCTTGGCAGCCACTCACCCTGGCAGAAAGTGGGAGCCTAGCTAGAATGATGCAATCGTTGCTGGATTTTTCCAAAAGAAAAGCTGCCAGCAACTAGGGCCCTGGAAGTACTTAGAGCCTCAAACGCCACCTTGAACATATTCCTGAGACCCTGGGGAAAGGACTTCGTTTTTCCCATGGAAAATGGCCTTCATTTGTGGCCACTCTGCCTGGCAGGCAGGGCAGTGCCAAGCCAGGAATCTACAAACTGCGCTGGATCCTTCCAGAACGAAAGCTGCCAGCAACTAGGACCCTGCAAGTCCTTACAGCCCCAGATGCCACCAGTCATCTGACACCCAGAGCCTGGGCCAATGACTTCGTTTTCCCCATGGAAAATGGCCTCCATTTCTGGCCACTCGCCCTGACCAAGAGGGTGGTGCCCAGCAAGAAATTTGCAAGCTTTGCTGGATTGCTCCAAATCGAAAGCTGCCACTTGTTGTTGTTCTATTTCTCTAGAGTCCCATCATGCTGTTCTCAGATTGCTAAAGTCCATACCTCCTCGGTGTGTTCTTATGGCTGCAGATCTTCACAGCACAGACGCTTTCTTCTGCATGCTGTTCTTTCCCAGTTCAGGGCTCCTTCAAGGCTCTCCCTGAATGGCTACGCCGCCCCCTTTTATCCCAGTTCTCTTCAATGCTCACAGCTGCAGCCCATCAAGGACAACCAGGACCTGTGGGACAGATATTCAAATAGAATCCATTTCCTCTACTCTAGCCAGTAAGTACTACCCTACAAGTCCTCAGAACCCCAAAGGCCACCTTTCATCTGACACCCAGACCCTGGGGAAAGGACTTCTTTTTCCCATGGCAAATGGCCTCCCTTGGCAGCCACTCACCCTGGCAGAAAGTGGGAGCCTAGCTAGAATGATGCAATCGTTGCTGGATTTTTCCAAAAGAAAAGCTGGCAGCAACTAGGGCCCTGGAAGTACTTAGAGCCTCAAACGCCACCTTGAACATATTCCTGAGACCCTGGGGAAAGGACTTCGTTTTTCCCATGGAAAATGGCCTTCATTTGTGGCCACTCTGCCTGGCAGGCAGGGCAGTGCCAAGCCAGGAATCTACAAACTGTGCTGGATCCTTCCAGAACGAAAGCTGCCAGCAACTAGGACCCTGCAAGTCCTTACAGCCCCAGATGCCACCAGTCATCTGACACCCAGAGCCTGGGCCAATGACTTCGTTTTCCCCATGGAAAATGGCCTCCATTTCTGGCCACTCGCCCTGACCAAGAGGGTGGTGCCCAGCAAGAAATTTGCAAGCTTTGCTGGATTGCTCCAAATCGAAAGCTGCCACTTGTTGTTCTTCTATTTCTCTAGAGTCCCATCATGCTGTTCTCAGATTGCTAAAGTCCATACCTCCTCGGTGTGTTCTTATGGCTGCAGATCTTCACAGCACAGACGCTTTCTTCTGCATGCTGTTCTTTCCCAGTTCAGGGCTCCTTCAAGGCTCTCCCTGAATGGCTAAGCCGCCCCCTTTTATCCCAGTTCTCTTCAATGCTCACAGCTGCAGCCCATCAAGGACAACCAGGACCTGTGGGGCAAAGCCTCTAGACAGATATTCAAATAGAATCCATTTCCTCTACTCTAGCCAGTAAGTACTACCCTACAAGTCCTCAGAACCCCAAAGGCCACCTTTCATCTGACACCCAGACCCTGGGGAAAGGACTTCTTTTTCCCATGGCAAATGGCCTCCCTTGGCAGCCACTCACCCTGGCAGAAAGTGGGAGCCTAGCTAGAATGATGCAATCGTTGCTGGATTTTTCCAAAAGAAAAGCTGGCAGCAACTAGGGCCCTGGAAGTACTTAGAGCCTCAAACGCCACCTTGAACATATTACTGAGACCCTGGGGAAAGGACTTCGTTTTTCCCATGGAAAATGGCCTTCATTTGTGGCCACTCTGCCTGGCAGGCAGGGCAGTGCCAAGCCAGGAATCTACAAACTGTGCTGGATCCTTCCAGAACGAAAGCTGCCAGCAACTAGGACCCTGCAAGTCCTTACAGCCCCAGATGCCACCAGTCATCTGACACCCAGAGCCTGGGCCAATGACTTCGTTTTCCCCATGGAAAATTGCCTCCATTTCTGGCCACTCGCCCTGACCAAGAGGGTGGTGCCCAGCAAGAAATTTGCAAGCTTTGCTGGATTGCTCCAAATCTAAAGCTACCACTTGTTGTTGTTCTATTTCTCTAGAGTCCCATCATGCTGTTCTCAGATTGCTAAAGTCCATACCTCCTCGGTGTGTTCTTATGGCTGCAGATCTTCACAGCACAGACGCTTTCTTCTGCATGCTGTTCTTTCCCAGTTCAGGGCTCCTTCAAGGCTCTCCCTGAATGGCTACGCCGCCCCCTTTTATCCCAGTTCTCTTCAATGCTCACAGCTGCAGCCCATCAAGGACAACCAGGACCTGTGGGACAGATATTCAAATAGAATCCATTTCCTCTACTCTAGCCAGTAAGTACTACCCTACAAGTCCTCAGAACCCCAAAGGCCACCTTTCATCTGACACCCAGACCCTGGGGAAAGGACTTCTTTTTCCCATGGCAAATGGCCTCCCTTGGCAGCCACTCACCCTGGCAGAAAGTGGGAGCCTAGCTAGAATGATGCAATCGTTGCTGGATTTTTCCAAAAGAAAAGCTGGCAGCAACTAGGGCCCTGGAAGTACTTAGAGCCTCAAACGCCACCTTGAACATATTACTGAGACCCTGGGGAAAGGACTTCGTTTTTCCCATGGAAAATGGCCTTCATTTGTGGCCACTCTGCCTGGCAGGCAGGGCAGTGCCAAGCCAGGAATCTACAAACTGTGCTGGATCCTTCCAGAACGAAAGCTGCCAGCAACTAGGACCCTGCAAGTCCTTACAGCCCCAGATGCCACCAGTCATCTGACACCCAGAGCCTGGGCCAATGACTTCGTTTTCCCCATGGAAAATGGCCTCCATTTCTGGCCACTCGCCCTGACCAAGAGGGTGGTGCCCAGCAAGAAATTTGCAAGCTTTGCTGGATTGCTCCAAATCGAAAGCTGCCACTTGTTGTTGTTCTATTTCTCTAGAGTCCCATAATGCTGTTCTCAGATTGCTAAAGTCCATACCTCCTCGGTGTGTTCTTATGGCTGCAGATCTTCACAGCACAGACGCTTTCTTCTGCATGCTGTTCTTTCCCAGTTCAGGGCTCCTTCAAGGCTCTCCCTGAATGGCTACGCCGCCCCCTTTTATCCCAGTTCTCTTCAATGCTCACAGCTGCAGCCCATCAAGGACAACCAGGACCTGTGGGACAGATATTCAAATAGAATCCATTTCCTCTACTCTAGCCAGTAAGTACTACCCTACAAGTCCTCAGAACCCCAAAGGCCACCTTTCATCTGACACCCAGACCCTGGGGAAAGGACTTCTTTTTCCCATGGCAAATGGCCTCCCTTGGCAGCCACTCACCCTGGCAGAAAGTGGGAGCCTAGCTAGAATGATGCAATCGTTGCTGGATTTTTCCAAAAGAAAAGCTGGCAGCAACTAGGGCCCTGGAAGTACTTAGAGCCTCAAACGCCACCTTGAACATATTCCTGAGACCCTGGGGAAAGGACTTCGTTTTTCCCATGGAAAATGGCCTTCATTTGTGGCCACTCTGCCTGGCAGGCAGGGCAGTGCCAAGCCAGGAATCTACAAACTGTGCTGGATCCTTCCAGAACGAAAGCTGCCAGCAACTAGGACCCTGCAAGTCCTTAGAGCCCCAGATGCCACCAGTCATCTGACACCCAGAGCCTGGGCCAATGACTTCGTTTTCCCCATGGAAAATGGCCTCCATTTCTGGCCACTCGCCCTGACCAAGAGGGTGGTGCCCAGCAAGAAATTTGCAAGCTTTGCTGGATTGCTCCAAATCGAAAGCTACCACTTGTTGTTGTTCTATTTCTCTAGAGTCCCATCATGCTGTTCTCAGATTGCTAAAGTCCATACCTCCTCGGTGTGTTCTTATGGCTGCAGATCTTCACAGCACAGACGCTTTCTTCTGCATGCTGTTCTTTCCCAGTTCAGGGCTCCTTCAAGGCTCTCCCTGAATGGCTACGCCGCCCCCTTTTATCCCAGTTCTCTTCAATGCTCACAGCTGCAGCCCATCAAGGACAACCAGGACCTGTGGGACAGATATTCAAATAGAATCCATTTCCTCTACTCTAGCCAGTAAGTACTACCCTACAAGTCCTCAGAACCCCAAAGGCCACCTTTCATCTGACACCCAGACCCTGGGGAAAGGACTTCTTTTTCCCATGGCAAATGGCCTCCCTTGGCAGCCACTCACCCTGGCAGAAAGTGGGAGCCTAGCTAGAATGATGCAATCGTTGCTGGATTTTTCCAAAAGAAAAGCTGGCAGCAACTAGGGCCCTGGAAGTACTTAGAGCCTCAAACGCCACCTTGAACATATTCCTGAGACCCTGGGGAAAGGACTTCGTTTTTCCCATGGAAAATGGCCTTCATTTGTGGCCACTCTGCCTGGCAGGCAGGGCAGTGCCAAGCCAGGAATCTACAAACTGTGCTGGATCCTTCCAGAACGAAAGCTGCCAGCAACTAGGACCCTGCAAGTCCTTACAGCCCCAGATGCCACCAGTCATCTGACACCCAGAGCCTGGGCCAATGACTTCGTTTTCCCCATGGAAAATGGCCTCCATTTCTGGCCACTCGCCCTGACCAAGAGGGTGGTGCCCAGCAAGAAATTTGCAAGCTTTGCTGGATTGCTCCAAATCGAAAGCTGCCACTTGTTGTTGTTCTATTTCTCTAGAGTCCCATCATGCTGTTCTCAGATTGCTAAAGTCCATACCTCCTCGGTGTGTTCTTATGGCTGCAGATCTTCACAGCACAGACGCTTTCTTCTGCATGCTGTTCTTTCCCAGTTCAGGGCTCCTTCAAGGCTCTCCCTGAATGGCTACGCCGCCCCCTTTTATCCCAGTTCTCTTCAATGCTCACAGCTGCAGCCCATCAAGGACAACCAGGACCTGTGGGACAGATATTCAAATAGAATCCATTTCCTCTACTCTAGCCAGTAAGTACTACCCTACAAGTCCTCAGAACCCCAAAGGCCACCTTTCATCTGACACCCAGACCCTGGGGAAAGGACTTCTTTTTCCCATGGCAAATGGCCTCCCTTGGCAGCCACTCACCCTGGCAGAAAGTGGGAGCCTAGCTAGAATGATGCAATCGTTGCTGGATTTTTCCAAAAGAAAAGCTGGCAGCAACTAGGGCCCTGGAAGTACTTAGAGCCTCAAACGCCACCTTGAACATATTACTGAGACCCTGGGGAAAGGACTTCGTTTTTCCCATGGAAAATGGCCTTCATTTGTGGCCACTCTGCCTGGCAGGCAGGGCAGTGCCAAGCCAGGAATCTACAAACTGTGCTGGATCCTTCCAGAACGAAAGCTGCCAGCAACTAGGACCCTGCAAGTCCTTACAGCCCCAGATGCCACCAGTCATCTGACACCCAGAGCCTGGGCCAATGACTTCGTTTTCCCCATGGAAAATGGCCTCCATTTCTGGCCACTCGCCCTGACCAAGAGGGTGGTGCCCAGCAAGAAATTTGCAAGCTTTGCTGGATTGCTCCAAATCTAAAGCTACCACTTGTTGTTGTTCTATTTCTCTAGAGTCCCATCATGCTGTTCTCAGATTGCTAAAGTCCATACCTCCTCGGTGTGTTCTTATGGCTGCAGATCTTCACAGCACAGACGCTTTCTTCTGCATGCTGTTCTTTCCCAGTTCAGGGCTCCTTCAAGGCTCTCCCTGAATGGCTACGCCGCCCCCTTTTATCCCAGTTCTCTTCAATGCTCACAGCTGCAGCCCATCAAGGACAACCAGGACCTGTGGGACAGATATTCAAATAGAATCCATTTCCTCTACTCTAGCCAGTAAGTACTACCCTACAAGTCCTCAGAACCCCAAAGGCCACCTTTCATCTGACACCCAGACCCTGGGGAAAGGACTTCTTTTTCCCATGGCAAATGGCCTCCCTTGGCAGCCACTCACCCTGGCAGAAAGTGGGAGCCTAGCTAGAATGATGCAATCGTTGCTGGATTTTTCCAAAAGAAAAGCTGGCAGCAACTAGGGCCCTGGAAGTACTTAGAGCCTCAAACGCCACCTTGAACATATTCCTGAGACCCTGGGGAAAGGACTTCGTTTTTCCCATGGGAAATGGCCTTCATTTGTGGCCACTCTGCCTGGCAGGCAGGGCAGTGCCAAGCCAGGAATCTACAAACTGCGCTGGATCCTTCCAGAACGAAAGCTGCCAGCAACTAGGACCCTGCAAGTCCTTACAGCCCCAGATGCCACCAGTCATCTGACACCCAGAGCCTGGGCCAATGACTTCGTTTTCCCCATGGAAAATGGCCTCCATTTCTGGCCACTCGCCCTGACCAAGAGGGTGGTGCCCAGCAAGAAATTTGCAAGCTTTGCTGGATTGCTCCAAATCGAAAGCTGCCACTTGTTGTTGTTCTATTTCTCTAGAGTCCCATCATGCTGTTCTCAGATTGCTAAAGTCCATACCTCCTCGGTGTGTTCTTATGGCTGCAGATCTTCACAGCACAGACGCTTTCTTCTGCATGCTGTTCTTTCCCAGTTCAGGGCTCCTTCAAGGCTCTCCCTGAATGGCTACGCCGCCCCCTTTTATCCCAGTTCTCTTCAATGCTCACAGCTGCAGCCCATCAAGGACAACCAGGACCTTTGGGACAGATATTCAAATAGAATCCATTTCCTCTACTCTAGCCAGTAAGTACTACCCTACAAGTCCTCAGAACCCCAAAGGCCACCTTTCATCTGACACCCAGACCCTGGGGAAAGGACTTCTTTTTCCCATGGCAAATGGCCTCCCTTGGCAGCCACTCACCCTGGCAGAAAGTGGGAGCCTAGCTAGAATGATGCAATCGTTGCTGGATTTTTCCAAAAGAAAAGCTGGCAGCAACTAGGGCCCTGGAAGTACTTAGAGCCTCAAACGCCACCTTGAACATATTCCTGAGACCCTGGGGAAAGGACTTCGTTTTTCCCATGGAAAATGGCCTTCATTTGTGGCCACTCTGCCTGGCAGGCAGGGCAGTGCCAAGCCAGGAATCTACAAACTGTGCTGGATCCTTCCAGAACGAAAGCTGCCAGCAACTAGGACCCTGCAAGTCCTTACAGCCCCAGATGCCACCAGTCATCTGACACCCAGAGCCTGGGCCAATGACTTCGTTTTCCCCATGGAAAATGGCCTCCATTTCTGGCCACTCGCCCTGACCAAGAGGGTGGTGCCCAGCAAGAAATTTGCAAGCTTTGCTGGATTGCTCCAAATCGAAAGCTGCCACTTGTTGTTCTTCTATTTCTCTAGAGTCCCATAATGCTGTTCTCAGATTGCTAAAGTCCATACCTCCTCGGTGTGTTCTTATGGCTGCAGATCTTCACAGCACAGACGCTTTCTTCTGCATGCTGTTCTTTCCCAGTTCAGGGCTCCTTCAAGGCTCTCCCTGAATGGCTAAGCCGCCCCCTTTTATCCCAGTTCTCTTCAATGCTCACAGCTGCAGCCCATCAAGGACAACCAGGACCTGTGGGGCAAAGCCTCTAGACAGATATTCAAATAGAATCCATTTCCTCTACTCTAGCCAGTAAGTACTACCCTACAAGTCCTCAGAACCCCAAAGGCCACCTTTCATCTGACACCCAGACCCTGGGGAAAGGACTTCTTTTTCCCATGGCAAATGGCCTCCCTTGGCAGCCACTCACCCTGGCAGAAAGTGGGAGCCTAGCTAGAATGATGCAATCGTTGCTGGATTTTTCCAAAAGAAAAGCTGGCAGCAACTAGGGCCCTGGAAGTACTTAGAGCCTCAAACGCCACCTTGAACATATTACTGAGACCCTGGGGAAAGGACTTCGTTTTTCCCATGGAAAATGGCCTTCATTTGTGGCCACTCTGCCTGGCAGGCAGGGCAGTGCCAAGCCAGGAATCTACAAACTGTGCTGGATCCTTCCAGAACGAAAGCTGCCAGCAACTAGGACCCTGCAAGTCCTTACAGCCCCAGATGCCACCAGTCATCTGACACCCAGAGCCTGGGCCAATGACTTCGTTTTCCCCATGGAAAATTGCCTCCATTTCTGGCCACTCGCCCTGACCAAGAGGGTGGTGCCCAGCAAGAAATTTGCAAGCTTTGCTGGATTGCTCCAAATCTAAAGCTACCACTTGTTGTTGTTCTATTTCTCTAGAGTCCCATCATGCTGTTCTCAGATTGCTAAAGTCCATACCTCCTCGGTGTGTTCTTATGGCTGCAGATCTTCACAGCACAGACGCTTTCTTCTGCATGCTGTTCTTTCCCAGTTCAGGGCTCCTTCAAGGCTCTCCCTGAATGGCTACGCCGCCCCCTTTTATCCCAGTTCTCTTCAATGCTCACAGCTGCAGCCCATCAAGGACAACCAGGACCTGTGGGACAGATATTCAAATAGAATCCATTTCCTCTACTCTAGCCAGTAAGTACTACCCTACAAGTCCTCAGAACCCCAAAGGCCACCTTTCATCTGACACCCAGACCCTGGGGAAAGGACTTCTTTTTCCCATGGCAAATGGCCTCCCTTGGCAGCCACTCACCCTGGCAGAAAGTGGGAGCCTAGCTAGAATGATGCAATCGTTGCTGGATTTTTCCAAAAGAAAAGCTGGCAGCAACTAGGGCCCTGGAAGTACTTAGAGCCTCAAACGCCACCTTGAACATATTCCTGAGACCCTGGGGAAAGGACTTCGTTTTTCCCATGGAAAATGGCCTTCATTTGTGGCCACTCTGCCTGGCAGGCAGGGCAGTGCCAAGCCAGGAATCTACAAACTCTGCTGGATCCTTCCAGAACGAAAGCTGCCAGCAACTAGGACCCTGCAAGTCCTTACAGCCCCAGATGCCACCAGTCATCTGACACCCAGAGCCTGGGCCAATGACTTCGTTTTCCCCATGGAAAATGGCCTCCATTTCTGGCCACTCACCCTGACCAAGAGGGTGGTGCCCAGCAAGAAATTTGCAAGCTTTGCTGGATTGCTCCAAATCGAAAGCTGCCACTTGTTGTTGTTCTATTTCTCTAGAGTCCCATCATGCTGTTCTCAGATTGCTAAAGTCCATACCTCCTCGGTGTGTTCTTATGGCTGCAGATCTTCACAGCACAGACGCTTTCTTCTGCATGCTGTTCTTTCCCAGTTCAGGGCTCCTTCAAGGCTCTCCCTGAATGGCTACGCCGCCCCCTTTTATCCCAGTTCTCTTCAATGCTCACAGCTGCAGCCCATCAAGGACAACCAGGACCTGTGGGACAGATATTCAAATAGAATCCATTTCCTCTACTCTAGCCAGTAAGTACTACCCTACAAGTCCTCAGAACCCCAAAGGCCACCTTTCATCTGACACCCAGACCCTGGGGAAAGGACTTCTTTTTCCCATGGCAAATGGCCTCCCTTGGCAGCCACTCACCCTGGCAGAAAGTGGGAGCCTAGCTAGAATGATGCAATCGTTGCTGGATTTTTCCAAAAGAAAAGCTGGCAGCAACTAGGGCCCTGGAAGTACTTAGAGCCTCAAACGCCACCTTGAACATATTCCTGAGACCCTGGGGAAAGGACTTCGTTTTTCCCATGGAAAATGGCCTTCATTTGTGGCCACTCTGCCTGGCAGGCAGGGCAGTGCCAAGCCAGGAATCTACAAACTGTGCTGGATCCTTCCAGAACGAAAGCTGCCAGCAACTAGGACCCTGCAAGTCCTTACAGCCCCAGATGCCACCAGTCATCTGACACCCAGAGCCTGGGCCAATGACTTCGTTTTCCCCATGGAAAATGGCCTCCATTTCTGGCCACTCGCCCTGACCAAGAGGGTGGTGCCCAGCAAGAAATTTGCAAGCTTTGCTGGATTGCTCCAAATCGAAAGCTACCACTTGTTGTTGTTCTATTTCTCTAGAGTCCCATCATGCTGTTCTCAGATTGCTAAAGTCCATACCTCCTCGGTGTGTTCTTATGGCTGCAGATCTTCACAGCACAGACGCTTTCTTCTGCATGCTGTTCTTTCCCAGTTCAGGGCTCCTTCAAGGCTCTCCCTGAATGGCTACGCCGCCCCCTTTTATCCCAGTTCTCTTCAATGCTCACAGCTGCAGCCCATCAAGGACAACCAGGACCTGTGGGACAGATATTCAAATAGAATCCATTTCCTCTACTCTAGCCAGTAAGTACTACCCTACAAGTCCTCAGAACCCCAAAGGCCACCTTTCATCTGACACCCAGACCCTGGGGAAAGGACTTCTTTTTCCCATGGCAAATGGCCTCCCTTGGCAGCCACTCACCCTGGCAGAAAGTGGGAGCCTAGCTAGAATGATGCAATCGTTGCTGGATTTTTCCAAAAGAAAAGCTGGCAGCAACTAGGGCCCTGGAAGTACTTAGAGCCTCAAACGCCACCTTGAACATATTCCTGAGACCCTGGGGAAAGGACTTCGTTTTTCCCATGGAAAATGGCCTTCATTTGTGGCCACTCTGCCTGGCAGGCAGGGCAGTGCCAAGCCAGGAATCTACAAACTGCGCTGGATCCTTCCAGAACGAAAGCTGCCAGCAACTAGGACCCTGCAAGTCCTTACAGCCCCAGATGCCACCAGTCATCTGACACCCAGAGCCTGGGCCAATGACTTTGTTTTCCCCATGGAAAATGGCCTCCATTTCTGGCCACTCGCCCTGACCAAGAGGGTGGTGCCCAGCAAGAAATTTGCAAGCTTTGCTGGATTGCTCCAAATCGAAAGCTGCCACTTGTTGTTGTTCTATTTCTCTAGAGTCCCATCATGCTGTTCTCAGATTGCTAAAGTCCATACCTCCTCGGTGTGTTCTTATGGCTGCAGATCTTCACAGCACAGACGCTTTCTTCTGCATGCTGTTCTTTCCCAGTTCAGGGCTCCTTCAAGGCTCTCCCTGAATGGCTACGCCGCCCCCTTTTATCCCAGTTCTCTTCAATGCTCACAGCTGCAGCCCATCAAGGACAACCAGGACCTGTGGGACAGATATTCAAATAGAATCCATTTCCTCTACTCTAGCCAGTAAGTACTACCCTACAAGTCCTCAGAACCCCAAAGGCCACCTTTCATCTGACACCCAGACCCTGGGGAAAGGACTTCTTTTTCCCATGGCAAATGGCCTCCCTTGGCAGCCACTCACCCTGGCAGAAAGTGGGAGCCTAGCTAGAATGATGCAATCGTTGCTGGATTTTTCCAAAAGAAAAGCTGGCAGCAACTAGGGCCCTGGAAGTACTTAGAGCCTCAAACGCCACCTTGAACATATTCCTGAGACCCTGGGGAAAGGACTTCGTTTTTCCCATGGGAAATGGCCTTCATTTGTGGCCACTCTGCCTGGCAGGCAGGGCAGTGCCAAGCCAGGAATCTACAAACTGTGCTGGATCCTTCCAGAACGAAAGCTGCCAGCAACTAGGACCCTGCAAGTCCTTACAGCCCCAGATGCCACCAGTCATCTGACACCCAGAGCCTGGGCCAATGACTTCGTTTTCCCCATGGAAAATGGCCTCCATTTCTGGCCACTCGCCCTGACCAAGAGGGTGGTGCCCAGCAAGAAATTTGCAAGCTTTGCTGGATTGCTCCAAATCGAAAGCTGCCACTTGTTGTTGTTCTATTTCTCTAGAGTCCCATCATGCTGTTCTCAGATTGCTAAAGTCCATACCTCCTCGGTGTGTTCTTATGGCTGCAGATCTTCACAGCACAGACGCTTTCTTCTGCATGCTGTTCTTTCCCAGTTCAGGGCTCCTTCAAGGCTCTCCCTGAATGGCTACGCCGCCCCCTTTTATCCCAGTTCTCTTCAATGCTCACAGCTGCAGCCCATCAAGGACAACCAGGACCTGTGGGACAGATATTCAAATAGAATCCATTTCCTCTACTCTAGCCAGTAAGTACTACCCTACAAGTCCTCAGAACCCCAAAGGCCACCTTTCATCTGACACCCAGACCCTGGGGAAAGGACTTCTTTTTCCCATGGCAAATGGCCTCCCTTGGCAGCCACTCACCCTGGCAGAAAGTGGGAGCCTAGCTAGAATGATGCAATCGTTGCTGGATTTTTCCAAAAGAAAAGCTGGCAGCAACTAGGGCCCTGGAAGTACTTAGAGCCTCAAACGCCACCTTGAACATATTCCTGAGACCCTGGGGAAAGGACTTCGTTTTTCCCATGGAAAATGGCCTTCATTTGTGGCCACTCTGCCTGGCAGGCAGGGCAGTGCCAAGCCAGGAATCTACAAACTGTGCTGGATCCTTCCAGAACGAAAGCTGCCAGCAACTAGGACCCTGCAAGTCCTTACAGCCCCAGATGCCACCAGTCATCTGACACCCAGAGCCTGGGCCAATGACTTCGTTTTCCCCATGGAAAATTGCCTCCATTTCTGGCCACTCGCCCTGACCAAGAGGGTGGTGCCCAGCAAGAAATTTGCAAGCTTTGCTGGATTGCTCCAAATCTAAAGCTACCACTTGTTGTTGTTCTATTTCTCTAGAGTCCCATCATGCTGTTCTCAGATTGCTAAAGTCCATACCTCCTCGGTGTGTTCTTATGGCTGCAGATCTTCACAGCACAGACGCTTTCTTCTGCATGCTGTTCTTTCCCAGTTCAGGGCTCCTTCAAGGCTCTCCCTGAATGGCTACGCCGCCCCCTTTTATCCCAGTTCTCTTCAATGCTCACAGCTGCAGCCCATCAAGGACAACCAGGACCTGTGGGACAGATATTCAAATAGAATCCATTTCCTCTACTCTAGCCAGTAAGTACTACCCTACAAGTCCTCAGAACCCCAAAGGCCACCTTTCATCTGACACCCAGACCCTGGGGAAAGGACTTCTTTTTCCCATGGCAAATGGCCTCCCTTGGCAGCCACTCACCCTGGCAGAAAGTGGGAGCCTAGCTAGAATGATGCAATCGTTGCTGGATTTTTCCAAAAGAAAAGCTGGCAGCAACTAGGGCCCTGGAAGTACTTAGAGCCTCAAACGCCACCTTGAACATATTACTGAGACCCTGGGGAAAGGACTTCGTTTTTCCCATGGAAAATGGCCTTCATTTGTGGCCACTCTGCCTGGCAGGCAGGGCAGTGCCAAGCCAGGAATCTACAAACTGTGCTGGATCCTTCCAGAACGAAAGCTGCCAGCAACTAGGACCCTGCAAGTCCTTACAGCCCCAGATGCCACCAGTCATCTGACACCCAGAGCCTGGGCCAATGACTTCGTTTTCCCCATGGAAAATGGCCTCCATTTCTGGCCACTCGCCCTGACCAAGAGGGTGGTGCCCAGCAAGAAATTTGCAAGCTTTGCTGGATTGCTCCAAATCGAAAGCTGCCACTTGTTGTTGTTCTATTTCTCTAGAGTCCCATAATGCTGTTCTCAGATTGCTAAAGTCCATACCTCCTCGGTGTGTTCTTATGGCTGCAGATCTTCACAGCACAGACGCTTTCTTCTGCATGCTGTTCTTTCCCAGTTCAGGGCTCCTTCAAGGCTCTCCCTGAATGGCTACGCCGCCCCCTTTTATCCCAGTTCTCTTCAATGCTCACAGCTGCAGCCCATCAAGGACAACCAGGACCTGTGGGACAGATATTCAAATAGAATCCATTTCCTCTACTCTAGCCAGTAAGTACTACCCTACAAGTCCTCAGAACCCCAAAGGCCACCTTTCATCTGACACCCAGACCCTGGGGAAAGGACTTCTTTTTCCCATGGCAAATGGCCTCCCTTGGCAGCCACTCACCCTGGCAGAAAGTGGGAGCCTAGCTAGAATGATGCAATCGTTGCTGGATTTTTCCAAAAGAAAAGCTGGCAGCAACTAGGGCCCTGGAAGTACTTAGAGCCTCAAACGCCACCTTGAACATATTCCTGAGACCCTGGGGAAAGGACTTCGTTTTTCCCATGGAAAATGGCCTTCATTTGTGGCCACTCTGCCTGGCAGGCAGGGCAGTGCCAAGCCAGGAATCTACAAACTGTGCTGGATCCTTCCAGAACGAAAGCTGCCAGCAACTAGGACCCTGCAAGTCCTTACAGCCCCAGATGCCACCAGTCATCTGACACCCAGAGCCTGGGCCAATGACTTCGTTTTCCCCATGGAAAATGGCCTCCATTTCTGGCCACTCGCCCTGACCAAGAGGGTGGTGCCCAGCAAGAAATTTGCAAGCTTTGCTGGATTGCTCCAAATCGAAAGCTACCACTTGTTGTTGTTCTATTTCTCTAGAGTCCCATCATGCTGTTCTCAGATTGCTAAAGTCCATACCTCCTCGGTGTGTTCTTATGGCTGCAGATCTTCACAGCACAGACGCTTTCTTCTGCATGCTGTTCTTTCCCAGTTCAGGGCTCCTTCAAGGCTCTCCCTGAATGGCTACGCCGCCCCCTTTTATCCCAGTTCTCTTCAATGCTCACAGCTGCAGCCCATCAAGGACAACCAGGACCTGTGGGACAGATATTCAAATAGAATCCATTTCCTCTACTCTAGCCAGTAAGTACTACCCTACAAGTCCTCAGAACCCCAAAGGCCACCTTTCATCTGACACCCAGACCCTGGGGAAAGGACTTCTTTTTCCCATGGCAAATGGCCTCCCTTGGCAGCCACTCACCCTGGCAGAAAGTGGGAGCCTAGCTAGAATGATGCAATCGTTGCTGGATTTTTCCAAAAGAAAAGCTGGCAGCAACTAGGGCCCTGGAAGTACTTAGAGCCTCAAACGCCACCTTGAACATATTCCTGAGACCCTGGGGAAAGGACTTCGTTTTTCCCATGGAAAATGGCCTTCATTTGTGGCCACTCTGCCTGGCAGGCAGGGCAGTGCCAAGCCAGGAATCTACAAACTGTGCTGGATCCTTCCAGAACGAAAGCTGCCAGCAACTAGGACCCTGCAAGTCCTTACAGCCCCAGATGCCACCAGTCATCTGACACCCAGAGCCTGGGCCAATGACTTCGTTTTCCCCATGGAAAATGGCCTCCATTTCTGGCCACTCGCCCTGACCAAGAGGGTGGTGCCCAGCAAGAAATTTGCAAGCTTTGCTGGATTGCTCCAAATCGAAAGCTGCCACTTGTTGTTGTTCTATTTCTCTAGAGTCCCATCATGCTGTTCTCAGATTGCTAAAGTCCATACCTCCTCGGTGTGTTCTTATGGCTGCAGATCTTCACAGCACAGACGCTTTCTTCTGCATGCTGTTCTTTCCCAGTTCAGGGCTCCTTCAAGGCTCTCCCTGAATGGCTACGCCGCCCCCTTTTATCCCAGTTCTCTTCAATGCTCACAGCTGCAGCCCATCAAGGACAACCAGGACCTGTGGGACAGATATTCAAATAGAATCCATTTCCTCTACTCTAGCCAGTAAGTACTACCCTACAAGTCCTCAGAACCCCAAAGGCCACCTTTCATCTGACACCCAGACCCTGGGGAAAGGACTTCTTTTTCCCATGGCAAATGGCCTCCCTTGGCAGCCACTCACCCTGGCAGAAAGTGGGAGCCTAGCTAGAATGATGCAATCGTTGCTGGATTTTTCCAAAAGAAAAGCTGGCAGCAACTAGGGCCCTGGAAGTACTTAGAGCCTCAAACGCCACCTTGAACATATTACTGAGACCCTGGGGAAAGGACTTCGTTTTTCCCATGGAAAATGGCCTTCATTTGTGGCCACTCTGCCTGGCAGGCAGGGCAGTGCCAAGCCAGGAATCTACAAACTGTGCTGGATCCTTCCAGAACGAAAGCTGCCAGCAACTAGGACCCTGCAAGTCCTTACAGCCCCAGATGCCACCAGTCATCTGACACCCAGAGCCTGGGCCAATGACTTCGTTTTCCCCATGGAAAATGGCCTCCATTTCTGGCCACTCGCCCTGACCAAGAGGGTGGTGCCCAGCAAGAAATTTGCAAGCTTTGCTGGATTGCTCCAAATCTAAAGCTACCACTTGTTGTTGTTCTATTTCTCTAGAGTCCCATCATGCTGTTCTCAGATTGCTAAAGTCCATACCTCCTCGGTGTGTTCTTATGGCTGCAGATCTTCACAGCACAGACGCTTTCTTCTGCATGCTGTTCTTTCCCAGTTCAGGGCTCCTTCAAGGCTCTCCCTGAATGGCTACGCCGCCCCCTTTTATCCCAGTTCTCTTCAATGCTCACAGCTGCAGCCCATCAAGGACAACCAGGACCTGTGGGACAGATATTCAAATAGAATCCATTTCCTCTACTCTAGCCAGTAAGTACTACCCTACAAGTCCTCAGAACCCCAAAGGCCACCTTTCATCTGACACCCAGACCCTGGGGAAAGGACTTCTTTTTCCCATGGCAAATGGCCTCCCTTGGCAGCCACTCACCCTGGCAGAAAGTGGGAGCCTAGCTAGAATGATGCAATCGTTGCTGGATTTTTCCAAAAGAAAAGCTGGCAGCAACTAGGGCCCTGGAAGTACTTAGAGCCTCAAACGCCACCTTGAACATATTCCTGAGACCCTGGGGAAAGGACTTCGTTTTTCCCATGGGAAATGGCCTTCATTTGTGGCCACTCTGCCTGGCAGGCAGGGCAGTGCCAAGCCAGGAATCTACAAACTGCGCTGGATCCTTCCAGAACGAAAGCTGCCAGCAACTAGGACCCTGCAAGTCCTTACAGCCCCAGATGCCACCAGTCATCTGACACCCAGAGCCTGGGCCAATGACTTCGTTTTCCCCATGGAAAATGGCCTCCATTTCTGGCCACTCGCCCTGACCAAGAGGGTGGTGCCCAGCAAGAAATTTGCAAGCTTTGCTGGATTGCTCCAAATCGAAAGCTGCCACTTGTTGTTGTTCTATTTCTCTAGAGTCCCATCATGCTGTTCTCCGATTGCTAAAGTCCATACCTCCTCGGTGTGTTCTTATGGCTGCAGATCTTCACAGCACAGACGCTTTCTTCTGCATGCTGTTCTTTCCCAGTTCAGGGCTCCTTCAAGGCTCTCCCTGAATGGCTACGCCGCCCCCTTTTATCCCAGTTCTCTTCAATGCTCACAGCTGCAGCCCATCAAGGACAACCAGGACCTTTGGGACAGATATTCAAATAGAATCCATTTCCTCTACTCTAGCCAGTAAGTACTACCCTACAAGTCCTCAGAACCCCAAAGGCCACCTTTCATCTGACACCCAGACCCTGGGGAAAGGACTTCTTTTTCCCATGGCAAATGGCCTCCCTTGGCAGCCACTCACCCTGGCAGAAAGTGGGAGCCTAGCTAGAATGATGCAATCGTTGCTGGATTTTTCCAAAAGAAAAGCTGGCAGCAACTAGGGCCCTGGAAGTACTTAGAGCCTCAAACGCCACCTTGAACATATTCCTGAGACCCTGGGGAAAGGACTTCGTTTTTCCCATGGAAAATGGCCTTCATTTGTGGCCACTCTGCCTGGCAGGCAGGGCAGTGCCAAGCCAGGAATCTACAAACTGTGCTGGATCCTTCCAGAACGAAAGCTGCCAGCAACTAGGACCCTGCAAGTCCTTACAGCCCCAGATGCCACCAGTCATCTGACACCCAGAGCCTGGGCCAATGACTTCGTTTTCCCCATGGAAAATGGCCTCCATTTCTGGCCACTCGCCCTGACCAAGAGGGTGGTGCCCAGCAAGAAATTTGCAAGCTTTGCTGGATTGCTCCAAATCGAAAGCTGCCACTTGTTGTTCTTCTATTTCTCTAGAGTCCCATAATGCTGTTCTCAGATTGCTAAAGTCCATACCTCCTCGGTGTGTTCTTATGGCTGCAGATCTTCACAGCACAGACGCTTTCTTCTGCATGCTGTTCTTTCCCAGTTCAGGGCTCCTTCAAGGCTCTCCCTGAATGGCTAAGCCGCCCCCTTTTATCCCAGTTCTCTTCAATGCTCACAGCTGCAGCCCATCAAGGACAACCAGGACCTGTGGGGCAAAGCCTCTAGACAGATATTCAAATAGAATCCATTTCCTCTACTCTAGCCAGTAAGTACTACCCTACAAGTCCTCAGAACCCCAAAGGCCACCTTTCATCTGACACCCAGACCCTGGGGAAAGGACTTCTTTTTCCCATGGCAAATGGCCTCCCTTGGCAGCCACTCACCCTGGCAGAAAGTGGGAGCCTAGCTAGAATGATGCAATCGTTGCTGGATTTTTCCAAAAGAAAAGCTGGCAGCAACTAGGGCCCTGGAAGTACTTAGAGCCTCAAACGCCACCTTGAACATATTACTGAGACCCTGGGGAAAGGACTTCGTTTTTCCCATGGAAAATGGCCTTCATTTGTGGCCACTCTGCCTGGCAGGCAGGGCAGTGCCAAGCCAGGAATCTACAAACTGTGCTGGATCCTTCCAGAACGAAAGCTGCCAGCAACTAGGACCCTGCAAGTCCTTACAGCCCCAGATGCCACCAGTCATCTGACACCCAGAGCCTGGGCCAATGACTTCGTTTTCCCCATGGAAAATTGCCTCCATTTCTGGCCACTCGCCCTGACCAAGAGGGTGGTGCCCAGCAAGAAATTTGCAAGCTTTGCTGGATTGCTCCAAATCTAAAGCTACCACTTGTTGTTGTTCTATTTCTCTAGAGTCCCATCATGCTGTTCTCAGATTGCTAAAGTCCATACCTCCTCGGTGTGTTCTTATGGCTGCAGATCTTCACAGCACAGACGCTTTCTTCTGCATGCTGTTCTTTCCCAGTTCAGGGCTCCTTCAAGGCTCTCCCTGAATGGCTACGCCGCCCCCTTTTATCCCAGTTCTCTTCAATGCTCACAGCTGCAGCCCATCAAGGACAACCAGGACCTGTGGGACAGATATTCAAATAGAATCCATTTCCTCTACTCTAGCCAGTAAGTACTACCCTACAAGTCCTCAGAACCCCAAAGGCCACCTTTCATCTGACACCCAGACCCTGGGGAAAGGACTTCTTTTTCCCATGGCAAATGGCCTCCCTTGGCAGCCACTCACCCTGGCAGAAAGTGGGAGCCTAGCTAGAATGATGCAATCGTTGCTGGATTTTTCCAAAAGAAAAGCTGGCAGCAACTAGGGCCCTGGAAGTACTTAGAGCCTCAAACGCCACCTTGAACATATTCCTGAGACCCTGGGGAAAGGACTTCGTTTTTCCCATGGGAAATGGCCTTCATTTGTGGCCACTCTGCCTGGCAGGCAGGGCAGTGCCAAGCCAGGAATCTACAAACTGTGCTGGATCCTTCCAGAACGAAAGCTGCCAGCAACTAGGACCCTGCAAGTCCTTACAGCCCCAGATGCCACCAGTCATCTGACACCCAGAGCCTGGGCCAATGACTTCGTTTTCCCCATGGAAAATGGCCTCCATTTCTGGCCACTCGCCCTGACCAAGAGGGTGGTGCCCAGCAAGAAATTTGCAAGCTTTGCTGGATTGCTCCAAATCGAAAGCTACCACTTGTTGTTGTTCTATTTCTCTAGAGTCCCATCATGCTGTTCTCAGATTGCTAAAGTCCATACCTCCTCGGTGTGTTCTTATGGCTGCAGATCTTCACAGCACAGACGCTTTCTTCTGCATGCTGTTCTTTCCCAGTTCAGGGCTCCTTCAAGGCTCTCCCTGAATGGCTACGCCGCCCCCTTTTATCCCAGTTCTCTTCAATGCTCACAGCTGCAGCCCATCAAGGACAACCAGGACCTGTGGGACAGATATTCAAATAGAATCCATTTCCTCTACTCTAGCCAGTAAGTACTACCCTACAAGTCCTCAGAACCCCAAAGGCCACCTTTCATCTGACACCCAGACCCTGGGGAAAGGACTTCTTTTTCCCATGGCAAATGGCCTCCCTTGGCAGCCACTCACCCTGGCAGAAAGTGGGAGCCTAGCTAGAATGATGCAATCGTTGCTGGATTTTTCCAAAAGAAAAGCTGGCAGCAACTAGGGCCCTGGAAGTACTTAGAGCCTCAAACGCCACCTTGAACATATTCCTGAGACCCTGGGGAAAGGACTTCGTTTTTCCCATGGAAAATGGCCTTCATTTGTGGCCACTCTGCCTGGCAGGCAGGGCAGTGCCAAGCCAGGAATCTACAAACTCTGCTGGATCCTTCCAGAACGAAAGCTGCCAGCAACTAGGACCCTGCAAGTCCTTACAGCCCCAGATGCCACCAGTCATCTGACACCCAGAGCCTGGGCCAATGACTTCGTTTTCCCCATGGAAAATGGCCTCCATTTCTGGCCACTCGCCCTGACCAAGAGGGTGGTGCCCAGCAAGAAATTTGCAAGCTTTGCTGGATTGCTCCAAATCGAAAGCTGCCACTTGTTGTTCTTCTATTTCTCTAGAGTCCCATCATGCTGTTCTCAGATTGCTAAAGTCCATACCTCCTCGGTGTGTTCTTATGGCTGCAGATCTTCACAGCACAGACGCTTTCTTCTGCATGCTGTTCTTTCCCAGTTCAGGGCTCCTTCAAGGCTCTCCCTGAATGGCTACGCCGCCCCCTTTTATCCCAGTTCTCTTCAATGCTCACAGCTGCAGCCCATCAAGGACAACCAGGACCTGTGGGACAGATATTCAAATAGAATCCATTTCCTCTACTCTAGCCAGTAAGTACTACCCTACAAGTCCTCAGAACCCCAAAGGCCACCTTTCATCTGACACCCAGACCCTGGGGAAAGGACTTCTTTTTCCCATGGCAAATGGCCTCCCTTGGCAGCCACTCACCCTGGCAGAAAGTGGGAGCCTAGCTAGAATGATGCAATCGTTGCTGGATTTTTCCAAAAGAAAAGCTGGCAGCAACTAGGGCCCTGGAAGTACTTAGAGCCTCAAACGCCACCTTGAACATATTCCTGAGACCCTGGGGAAAGGACTTCGTTTTTCCCATGGAAAATGGCCTTCATTTGTGGCCACTCTGCCTGGCAGGCAGGGCAGTGCCAAGCCAGGAATCTACAAACTGTGCTGGATCCTTCCAGAACGAAAGCTGCCAGCAACTAGGACCCTGCAAGTCCTTACAGCCCCAGATGCCACCAGTCATCTGACACCCAGAGCCTGGGCCAATGACTTCGTTTTCCCCATGGAAAATGGCCTCCATTTCTGGCCACTCGCCCTGACCAAGAGGGTGGTGCCCAGCAAGAAATTTGCAAGCTTTGCTGGATTGCTCCAAATCGAAAGCTACCACTTGTTGTTGTTCTATTTCTCTAGAGTCCCATCATGCTGTTCTCAGATTGCTAAAGTCCATACCTCCTCGGTGTGTTCTTATGGCTGCAGATCTTCACAGCACAGACGCTTTCTTCTGCATGCTGTTCTTTCCCAGTTCAGGGCTCCTTCAAGGCTCTCCCTGAATGGCTACGCCGCCCCCTTTTATCCCAGTTCTCTTCAATGCTCACAGCTGCAGCCCATCAAGGACAACCAGGACCTGTGGGACAGATATTCAAATAGAATCCATTTCCTCTACTCTAGCCAGTAAGTACTACCCTACAAGTCCTCAGAACCCCAAAGGCCACCTTTCATCTGACACCCAGACCCTGGGGAAAGGACTTCTTTTTCCCATGGCAAATGGCCTCCCTTGGCAGCCACTCACCCTGGCAGAAAGTGGGAGCCTAGCTAGAATGATGCAATCGTTGCTGGATTTTTCCAAAAGAAAAGCTGGCAGCAACTAGGGCCCTGGAAGTACTTAGAGCCTCAAACGCCACCTTGAACATATTCCTGAGACCCTGGGGAAAGGACTTCGTTTTTCCCATGGAAAATGGCCTTCATTTGTGGCCACTCTGCCTGGCAGGCAGGGCAGTGCCAAGCCAGGAATCTACAAACTGCGCTGGATCCTTCCAGAACGAAAGCTGCCAGCAACTAGGACCCTGCAAGTCCTTACAGCCCCAGATGCCACCAGTCATCTGACACCCAGAGCCTGGGCCAATGACTTCGTTTTCCCCATGGAAAATGGCCTCCATTTCTGGCCACTCGCCCTGACCAAGAGGGTGGTGCCCAGCAAGAAATTTGCAAGCTTTGCTGGATTGCTCCAAATCGAAAGCTGCCACTTGTTGTTGTTCTATTTCTCTAGAGTCCCATCATGCTGTTCTCAGATTGCTAAAGTCCATACCTCCTCGGTGTGTTCTTATGGCTGCAGATCTTCACAGCACAGACGCTTTCTTCTGCATGCTGTTCTTTCCCAGTTCAGGGCTCCTTCAAGGCTCTCCCTGAATGGCTACGCCGCCCCCTTTTATCCCAGTTCTCTTCAATGCTCACAGCTGCAGCCCATCAAGGACAACCAGGACCTGTGGGACAGATATTCAAATAGAATCCATTTCCTCTACTCTAGCCAGTAAGTACTACCCTACAAGTCCTCAGAACCCCAAAGGCCACCTTTCATCTGACACCCAGACCCTGGGGAAAGGACTTCTTTTTCCCATGGCAAATGGCCTCCCTTGGCAGCCACTCACCCTGGCAGAAAGTGGGAGCCTAGCTAGAATGATGCAATCGTTGCTGGATTTTTCCAAAAGAAAAGCTGGCAGCAACTAGGGCCCTGGAAGTACTTAGAGCCTCAAACGCCACCTTGAACATATTCCTGAGACCCTGGGGAAAGGACTTCGTTTTTCCCATGGGAAATGGCCTTCATTTGTGGCCACTCTGCCTGGCAGGCAGGGCAGTGCCAAGCCAGGAATCTACAAACTGTGCTGGATCCTTCCAGAACGAAAGCTGCCAGCAACTAGGACCCTGCAAGTCCTTACAGCCCCAGATGCCACCAGTCATCTGACACCCAGAGCCTGGGCCAATGACTTCGTTTTCCCCATGGAAAATGGCCTCCATTTCTGGCCACTCGCCCTGACCAAGAGGGTGGTGCCCAGCAAGAAATTTGCAAGCTTTGCTGGATTGCTCCAAATCGAAAGCTGCCACTTGTTGTTGTTCTATTTCTCTAGAGTCCCATCATGCTGTTCTCAGATTGCTAAAGTCCATACCTCCTCGGTGTGTTCTTATGGCTGCAGATCTTCACAGCACAGACGCTTTCTTCTGCATGCTGTTCTTTCCCAGTTCAGGGCTCCTTCAAGGCTCTCCCTGAATGGCTACGCCGCCCCCTTTTATCCCAGTTCTCTTCAATGCTCACAGCTGCAGCCCATCAAGGACAACCAGGACCTGTGGGACAGATATTCAAATAGAATCCATTTCCTCTACTCTAGCCAGTAAGTACTACCCTACAAGTCCTCAGAACCCCAAAGGCCACCTTTCATCTGACACCCAGACCCTGGGGAAAGGACTTCTTTTTCCCATGGCAAATGGCCTCCCTTGGCAGCCACTCACCCTGGCAGAAAGTGGGAGCCTAGCTAGAATGATGCAATCGTTGCTGGATTTTTCCAAAAGAAAAGCTGGCAGCAACTAGGGCCCTGGAAGTACTTAGAGCCTCAAACGCCACCTTGAACATATTACTGAGACCCTGGGGAAAGGACTTCGTTTTTCCCATGGAAAATGGCCTTCATTTGTGGCCACTCTGCCTGGCAGGCAGGGCAGTGCCAAGCCAGGAATCTACAAACTCTGCTGGATCCTTCCAGAACGAAAGCTGCCAGCAACTAGGACCCTGCAAGTCCTTACAGCCCCAGATGCCACCAGTCATCTGACACCCAGAGCCTGGGCCAATGACTTCGTTTTCCCCATGGAAAATGGCCTCCATTTCTGGCCACTCGCCCTGACCAAGAGGGTGGTGCCCAGCAAGAAATTTGCAAGCTTTGCTGGATTGCTCCAAATCTAAAGCTACCACTTGTTGTTGTTCTATTTCTCTAGAGTCCCATCATGCTGTTCTCAGATTGCTAAAGTCCATACCTCCTCGGTGTGTTCTTATGGCTGCAGATCTTCACAGCACAGACGCTTTCTTCTGCATGCTGTTCTTTCCCAGTTCAGGGCTCCTTCAAGGCTCTCCCTGAATGGCTACGCCGCCCCCTTTTATCCCAGTTCTCTTCAATGCTCACAGCTGCAGCCCATCAAGGACAACCAGGACCTGTGGGACAGATATTCAAATAGAATCCATTTCCTCTACTCTAGCCAGTAAGTACTACCCTACAAGTCCTCAGAACCCCAAAGGCCACCTTTCATCTGACACCCAGACCCTGGGGAAAGGACTTCTTTTTCCCATGGCAAATGGCCTCCCTTGGCAGCCACTCACCCTGGCAGAAAGTGGGAGCCTAGCTAGAATGATGCAATCGTTGCTGGATTTTTCCAAAAGAAAAGCTGGCAGCAACTAGGGCCCTGGAAGTACTTAGAGCCTCAAACGCCACCTTGAACATATTCCTGAGACCCTGGGGAAAGGACTTCGTTTTTCCCATGGAAAATGGCCTTCATTTGTGGCCACTCTGCCTGGCAGGCAGGGCAGTGCCAAGCCAGGAATCTACAAACTGCGCTGGATCCTTCCAGAACGAAAGCTGCCAGCAACTAGGACCCTGCAAGTCCTTACAGCCCCAGATGCCACCAGTCATCTGACACCCAGAGCCTGGGCCAATGACTTCGTTTTCCCCATGGAAAATGGCCTCCATTTCTGGCCACTCACCCTGACCAAGAGGGTGGTGCCCAGCAAGAAATTTGCAAGCTTTGCTGGATTGCTCCAAATCGAAAGCTGCCACTTGTTGTTGTTCTATTTCTCTAGAGTCCCATAATGCTGTTCTCAGATTGCTAAAGTCCATACCTCCTCGGTGTGTTCTTATGGCTGCAGATCTTCACAGCACAGACGCTTTCTTCTGCATGCTGTTCTTTCCCAGTTCAGGGCTCCTTCAAGGCTCTCCCTGAATGGCTACGCCGCCCCCTTTTATCCCAGTTCTCTTCAATGCTCACAGCTGCAGCCCATCAAGGACAACCAGGACCTGTGGGACAGATATTCAAATAGAATCCATTTCCTCTACTCTAGCCAGTAAGTACTACCCTACAAGTCCTCAGAACCCCAAAGGCCACCTTTCATCTGACACCCAGACCCTGGGGAAAGGACTTCTTTTTCCCATGGCAAATGGCCTCCCTTGGCAGCCACTCACCCTGGCAGAAAGTGGGAGCCTAGCTAGAATGATGCAATCGTTGCTGGATTTTTCCAAAAGAAAAGCTGGCAGCAACTAGGGCCCTGGAAGTACTTAGAGCCTCAAACGCCACCTTGAACATATTCCTGAGACCCTGGGGAAAGGACTTCGTTTTTCCCATGGAAAATGGCCTTCATTTGTGGCCACTCTGCCTGGCAGGCAGGGCAGTGCCAAGCCAGGAATCTACAAACTGTGCTGGATCCTTCCAGAACGAAAGCTGCCAGCAACTAGGACCCTGCAAGTCCTTACAGCCCCAGATGCCACCAGTCATCTGACACCCAGAGCCTGGGCCAATGACTTCGTTTTCCCCATGGAAAATGGCCTCCATTTCTGGCCACTCGCCCTGACCAAGAGGGTGGTGCCCAGCAAGAAATTTGCAAGCTTTGCTGGATTGCTCCAAATCGAAAGCTGCCACTTGTTGTTGTTCTATTTCTCTAGAGTCCCATCATGCTGTTCTCAGATTGCTAAAGTCCATACCTCCTCGGTGTGTTCTTATGGCTGCAGATCTTCACAGCACAGACGCTTTCTTCTGCATGCTGTTCTTTCCCAGTTCAGGGCTCCTTCAAGGCTCTCCCTGAATGGCTACGCCGCCCCCTTTTATCCCAGTTCTCTTCAATGCTCACAGCTGCAGCCCATCAAGGACAACCAGGACCTGTGGGACAGATATTCAAATAGAATCCATTTCCTCTACTCTAGCCAGTAAGTACTACCCTACAAGTCCTCAGAACCCCAAAGGCCACCTTTCATCTGACACCCAGACCCTGGGGAAAGGACTTCTTTTTCCCATGGCAAATGGCCTCCCTTGGCAGCCACTCACCCTGGCAGAAAGTGGGAGCCTAGCTAGAATGATGCAATCGTTGCTGGATTTTTCCAAAAGAAAAGCTGGCAGCAACTAGGGCCCTGGAAGTACTTAGAGCCTCAAACGCCACCTTGAACATATTACTGAGACCCTGGGGAAAGGACTTCGTTTTTCCCATGGAAAATGGCCTTCATTTGTGGCCACTCTGCCTGGCAGGCAGGGCAGTGCCAAGCCAGGAATCTACAAACTGTGCTGGATCCTTCCAGAACGAAAGCTGCCAGCAACTAGGACCCTGCAAGTCCTTACAGCCCCAGATGCCACCAGTCATCTGACACCCAGAGCCTGGGCCAATGACTTTGTTTTCCCCATGGAAAATGGCCTCCATTTCTGGCCACTCGCCCTGACCAAGAGGGTGGTGCCCAGCAAGAAATTTGCAAGCTTTGCTGGATTGCTCCAAATCGAAAGCTGCCACTTGTTGTTCTTCTATTTCTCTAGAGTCCCATAATGCTGTTCTCAGATTGCTAAAGTCCATACCTCCTCGGTGTGTTCTTATGGCTGCAGATCTTCACAGCACAGACGCTTTCTTCTGCATGCTGTTCTTTCCCAGTTCAGGGCTCCTTCAAGGCTCTCCCTGAATGGCTAAGCCGCCCCCTTTTATCCCAGTTCTCTTCAATGCTCACAGCTGCAGCCCATCAAGGACAACCAGGACCTGTGGGGCAAAGCCTCTAGACAGATATTCAAATAGAATCCATTTCCTCTACTCTAGCCAGTAAGTACTACCCTACAAGTCCTCAGAACCCCAAAGGCCACCTTTCATCTGACACCCAGACCCTGGGGAAAGGACTTCTTTTTCCCATGGCAAATGGCCTCCCTTGGCAGCCACTCACCCTGGCAGAAAGTGGGAGCCTAGCTAGAATGATGCAATCGTTGCTGGATTTTTCCAAAAGAAAAGCTGCCAGCAACTAGGGCCCTGGAAGTACTTAGAGCCTCAAACGCCACCTTGAACATATTCCTGAGACCCTGGGGAAAGGACTTCGTTTTTCCCATGGGAAATGGCCTTCATTTGTGGCCACTCTGCCTGGCAGGCAGGGCAGTGCCAAGCCAGGAATCTACAAACTGTGCTGGATCCTTCCAGAACGAAAGCTGCCAGCAACTAGGACCCTGCAAGTCCTTACAGCCCCAGATGCCACCAGTCATCTGACACCCAGAGCCTGGGCCAATGACTTCGTTTTCCCCATGGAAAATGGCCTCCATTTCTGGCCACTCGCCCTGACCAAGAGGGTGGTGCCCAGCAAGAAATTTGCAAGCTTTGCTGGATTGCTCCAAATCTAAAGCTACCACTTGTTGTTGTTCTATTTCTCTAGAGTCCCATCATGCTGTTCTCAGATTGCTAAAGTCCATACCTCCTCGGTGTGTTCTTATGGCTGCAGATCTTCACAGCACAGACGCTTTCTTCTGCATGCTGTTCTTTCCCAGTTCAGGGCTCCTTCAAGGCTCTCCCTGAATGGCTACGCCGCCCCCTTTTATCCCAGTTCTCTTCAATGCTCACAGCTGCAGCCCATCAAGGACAACCAGGACCTGTGGGACAGATATTCAAATAGAATCCATTTCCTCTACTCTAGCCAGTAAGTACTACCCTACAAGTCCTCAGAACCCCAAAGGCCACCTTTCATCTGACACCCAGACCCTGGGGAAAGGACTTCTTTTTCCCATGGCAAATGGCCTCCCTTGGCAGCCACTCACCCTGGCAGAAAGTGGGAGCCTAGCTAGAATGATGCAATCGTTGCTGGATTTTTCCAAAAGAAAAGCTGGCAGCAACTAGGGCCCTGGAAGTACTTAGAGCCTCAAACGCCACCTTGAACATATTCCTGAGACCCTGGGGAAAGGACTTCGTTTTTCCCATGGAAAATGGCCTTCATTTGTGGCCACTCTGCCTGGCAGGCAGGGCAGTGCCAAGCCAGGAATCTACAAACTGTGCTGGATCCTTCCAGAACGAAAGCTGCCAGCAACTAGGACCCTGCAAGTCCTTACAGCCCCAGATGCCACCAGTCATCTGACACCCAGAGCCTGGGCCAATGACTTCGTTTTCCCCATGGAAAATGGCCTCCATTTCTGGCCACTCGCCCTGACCAAGAGGGTGGTGCCCAGCAAGAAATTTGCAAGCTTTGCTGGATTGCTCCAAATCGAAAGCTGCCACTTGTTGTTGTTCTATTTCTCTAGAGTCCCATAATGCTGTTCTCAGATTGCTAAAGTCCATACCTCCTCGGTGTGTTCTTATGGCTGCAGATCTTCACAGCACAGACGCTTTCTTCTGCATGCTGTTCTTTCCCAGTTCAGGGCTCCTTCAAGGCTCTCCCTGAATGGCTACGCCGCCCCCTTTTATCCCAGTTCTCTTCAATGCTCACAGCTGCAGCCCATCAAGGACAACCAGGACCTGTGGGACAGATATTCAAATAGAATCCATTTCCTCTACTCTAGCCAGTAAGTACTACCCTACAAGTCCTCAGAACCCCAAAGGCCACCTTTCATCTGACACCCAGACCCTGGGGAAAGGACTTCTTTTTCCCATGGCAAATGGCCTCCCTTGGCAGCCACTCACCCTGGCAGAAAGTGGGAGCCTAGCTAGAATGATGCAATCGTTGCTGGATTTTTCCAAAAGAAAAGCTGGCAGCAACTAGGGCCCTGGAAGTACTTAGAGCCTCAAACGCCACCTTGAACATATTACTGAGACCCTGGGGAAAGGACTTCGTTTTTCCCATGGAAAATGGCCTTCATTTGTGGCCACTCTGCCTGGCAGGCAGGGCAGTGCCAAGCCAGGAATCTACAAACTGTGCTGGATCCTTCCAGAACGAAAGCTGCCAGCAACTAGGACCCTGCAAGTCCTTAGAGCCCCAGATGCCACCAGTCATCTGACACCCAGAGCCTGGGCCAATGACTTCGTTTTCCCCATGGAAAATGGCCTCCATTTCTGGCCACTCGCCCTGACCAAGAGGGTGGTGCCCAGCAAGAAATTTGCAAGCTTTGCTGGATTGCTCCAAATCGAAAGCTACCACTTGTTGTTGTTCTATTTCTCTAGAGTCCCATCATGCTGTTCTCAGATTGCTAAAGTCCATACCTCCTCGGTGTGTTCTTATGGCTGCAGATCTTCACAGCACAGACGCTTTCTTCTGCATGCTGTTCTTTCCCAGTTCAGGGCTCCTTCAAGGCTCTCCCTGAATGGCTACGCCGCCCCCTTTTATCCCAGTTCTCTTCAATGCTCACAGCTGCAGCCCATCAAGGACAACCAGGACCTGTGGGACAGATATTCAAATAGAATCCATTTCCTCTACTCTAGCCAGTAAGTACTACCCTACAAGTCCTCAGAACCCCAAAGGCCACCTTTCATCTGACACCCAGACCCTGGGGAAAGGACTTCTTTTTCCCATGGCAAATGGCCTCCCTTGGCAGCCACTCACCCTGGCAGAAAGTGGGAGCCTAGCTAGAATGATGCAATCGTTGCTGGATTTTTCCAAAAGAAAAGCTGCCAGCAACTAGGGCCCTGGAAGTACTTAGAGCCTCAAACGCCACCTTGAACATATTCCTGAGACCCTGGGGAAAGGACTTCGTTTTTCCCATGGAAAATGGCCTTCATTTGTGGCCACTCTGCCTGGCAGGCAGGGCAGTGCCAAGCCAGGAATCTACAAACTGTGCTGGATCCTTCCAGAACGAAAGCTGCCAGCAACTAGGACCCTGCAAGTCCTTACAGCCCCAGATGCCACCAGTCATCTGACACCCAGAGCCTGGGCCAATGACTTCGTTTTCCCCATGGAAAATGGCCTCCATTTCTGGCCACTCGCCCTGACCAAGAGGGTGGTGCCCAGCAAGAAATTTGCAAGCTTTGCTGGATTGCTCCAAATCGAAAGCTGCCACTTGTTGTTGTTCTATTTCTCTAGAGTCCCATCATGCTGTTCTCAGATTGCTAAAGTCCATACCTCCTCGGTGTGTTCTTATGGCTGCAGATCTTCACAGCACAGACGCTTTCTTCTGCATGCTGTTCTTTCCCAGTTCAGGGCTCCTTCAAGGCTCTCCCTGAATGGCTACGCCGCCCCCTTTTATCCCAGTTCTCTTCAATGCTCACAGCTGCAGCCCATCAAGGACAACCAGGACCTGTGGGACAGATATTCAAATAGAATCCATTTCCTCTACTCTAGCCAGTAAGTACTACCCTACAAGTCCTCAGAACCCCAAAGGCCACCTTTCATCTGACACCCAGACCCTGGGGAAAGGACTTCTTTTTCCCATGGCAAATGGCCTCCCTTGGCAGCCACTCACCCTGGCAGAAAGTGGGAGCCTAGCTAGAATGATGCAATCGTTGCTGGATTTTTCCAAAAGAAAAGCTGGCAGCAACTAGGGCCCTGGAAGTACTTAGAGCCTCAAACGCCACCTTGAACATATTCCTGAGACCCTGGGGAAAGGACTTCGTTTTTCCCATGGAAAATGGCCTTCATTTGTGGCCACTCTGCCTGGCAGGCAGGGCAGTGCCAAGCCAGGAATCTACAAACTGTGCTGGATCCTTCCAGAACGAAAGCTGCCAGCAACTAGGACCCTGCAAGTCCTTACAGCCCCAGATGCCACCAGTCATCTGACACCCAGAGCCTGGGCCAATGACTTCGTTTTCCCCATGGAAAATGGCCTCCATTTCTGGCCACTCGCCCTGACCAAGAGGGTGGTGCCCAGCAAGAAATTTGCAAGCTTTGCTGGATTGCTCCAAATCGAAAGCTACCACTTGTTGTTGTTCTATTTCTCTAGAGTCCCATCATGCTGTTCTCAGATTGCTAAAGTCCATACCTCCTCGGTGTGTTCTTATGGCTGCAGATCTTCACAGCACAGACGCTTTCTTCTGCATGCTGTTCTTTCCCAGTTCAGGGCTCCTTCAAGGCTCTCCCTGAATGGCTACGCCGCCCCCTTTTATCCCAGTTCTCTTCAATGCTCACAGCTGCAGCCCATCAAGGACAACCAGGACCTGTGGGACAGATATTCAAATAGAATCCATTTCCTCTACTCTAGCCAGTAAGTACTACCCTACAAGTCCTCAGAACCCCAAAGGCCACCTTTCATCTGACACCCAGACCCTGGGGAAAGGACTTCTTTTTCCCATGGCAAATGGCCTCCCTTGGCAGCCACTCACCCTGGCAGAAAGTGGGAGCCTAGCTAGAATGATGCAATCGTTGCTGGATTTTTCCAAAAGAAAAGCTGGCAGCAACTAGGGCCCTGGAAGTACTTAGAGCCTCAAATGCCACCTTGAACATATTCCTGAGACCCTGGGGAAAGGACTTCGTTTTTCCCATGGAAAATGGCCTTCATTTGTGGCCACTCTGCCTGGCAGGCAGGGCAGTGCCAAGCCAGGAATCTACAAACTGCGCTGGATCCTTCCAGAACGAAAGCTGCCAGCAACTAGGACCCTGCAAGTCCTTACAGCCCCAGATGCCACCAGTCATCTGACACCCAGAGCCTGGGCCAATGACTTCGTTTTCCCCATGGAAAATGGCCTCCATTTCTGGCCACTCGCCCTGACCAAGAGGGTGGTGCCCAGCAAGAAATTTGCAAGCTTTGCTGGATTGCTCCAAATCGAAAGCTGCCACTTGTTGTTGTTCTATTTCTCTAGAGTCCCATAATGCTGTTCTCAGATTGCTAAAGTCCATACCTCCTCGGTGTGTTCTTATGGCTGCAGATCTTCACAGCACAGACGCTTTCTTCTGCATGCTGTTCTTTCCCAGTTCAGGGCTCCTTCAAGGCTCTCCCTGAATGGCTACGCCGCCCCCTTTTATCCCAGTTCTCTTCAATGCTCACAGCTGCAGCCCATCAAGGACAACCAGGACCTGTGGGACAGATATTCAAATAGAATCCATTTCCTCTACTCTAGCCAGTAAGTACTACCCTACAAGTCCTCAGAACCCCAAAGGCCACCTTTCATCTGACACCCAGACCCTGGGGAAAGGACTTCTTTTTCCCATGGCAAATGGCCTCCCTTGGCAGCCACTCACCCTGGCAGAAAGTGGGAGCCTAGCTAGAATGATGCAATCGTTGCTGGATTTTTCCAAAAGAAAAGCTGGCAGCAACTAGGGCCCTGGAAGTACTTAGAGCCTCAAACGCCACCTTGAACATATTCCTGAGACCCTGGGGAAAGGACTTCGTTTTTCCCATGGGAAATGGCCTTCATTTGTGGCCACTCTGCCTGGCAGGCAGGGCAGTGCCAAGCCAGGAATCTACAAACTGTGCTGGATCCTTCCAGAACGAAAGCTGCCAGCAACTAGGACCCTGCAAGTCCTTACAGCCCCAGATGCCACCAGTCATCTGACACCCAGAGCCTGGGCCAATGACTTCGTTTTCCCCATGGAAAATGGCCTCCATTTCTGGCCACTCGCCCTGACCAAGAGGGTGGTGCCCAGCAAGAAATTTGCAAGCTTTGCTGGATTGCTCCAAATCTAAAGCTGCCACTTGTTGTTGTTCTATTTCTCTAGAGTCCCATCATGCTGTTCTCAGATTGCTAAAGTCCATACCTCCTCGGTGTGTTCTTATGGCTGCAGATCTTCACAGCACAGACGCTTTCTTCTGCATGCTGTTCTTTCCCAGTTCAGGGCTCCTTCAAGGCTCTCCCTGAATGGCTACGCCGCCCCCTTTTATCCCAGTTCTCTTCAATGCTCACAGCTGCAGCCCATCAAGGACAACCAGGACCTGTGGGACAGATATTCAAATAGAATCCATTTCCTCTACTCTAGCCAGTAAGTACTACCCTACAAGTCCTCAGAACCCCAAAGGCCACCTTTCATCTGACACCCAGACCCTGGGGAAAGGACTTCTTTTTCCCATGGCAAATGGCCTCCCTTGGCAGCCACTCACCCTGGCAGAAAGTGGGAGCCTAGCTAGAATGATGCAATCGTTGCTGGATTTTTCCAAAAGAAAAGCTGGCAGCAACTAGGGCCCTGGAAGTACTTAGAGCCTCAAACGCCACCTTGAACATATTCCTGAGACCCTGGGGAAAGGACTTCGTTTTTCCCATGGAAAATGGCCTTCATTTGTGGCCACTCTGCCTGGCAGGCAGGGCAGTGCCAAGCCAGGAATCTACAAACTGCGCTGGATCCTTCCAGAACGAAAGCTGCCAGCAACTAGGACCCTGCAAGTCCTTACAGCCCCAGATGCCACCAGTCATCTGACACCCAGAGCCTGGGCCAATGACTTCATTTTCCCCATGGAAAATGGCCTCCATTTCTGGCCACTCGCCCTGACCAAGAGGGTGGTGCCCAGCAAGAAATTTGCAAGCTTTGCTGGATTGCTCCAAATCGAAAGCTACCACTTGTTGTTGTTCTATTTCTCTAGAGTCCCATCATGCTGTTCTCAGATTGCTAAAGTCCATACCTCCTCGGTGTGTTCTTATGGCTGCAGATCTTCACAGCACAGACGCTTTCTTCTGCATGCTGTTCTTTCCCAGTTCAGGGCTCCTTCAAGGCTCTCCCTGAATGGCTACGCCGCCCCCTTTTATCCCAGTTCTCTTCAATGCTCACAGCTGCAGCCCATCAAGGACAACCAGGACCTGTGGGACAGATATTCAAATAGAATCCATTTCCTCTACTCTAGCCAGTAAGTACTACCCTACAAGTCCTCAGAACCCCAAAGGCCACCTTTCATCTGACACCCAGACCCTGGGGAAAGGACTTCTTTTTCCCATGGCAAATGGCCTCCCTTGGCAGCCACTCACCCTGGCAGAAAGTGGGAGCCTAGCTAGAATGATGCAATCGTTGCTGGATTTTTCCAAAAGAAAAGCTGCCAGCAACTAGGGCCCTGGAAGTACTTAGAGCCTCAAACGCCACCTTGAACATATTCCTGAGACCCTGGGGAAAGGACTTCGTTTTTCCCATGGAAAATGGCCTTCATTTGTGGCCACTCTGCCTGGCAGGCAGGGCAGTGCCAAGCCAGGAATCTACAAACTGTGCTGGATCCTTCCAGAACGAAAGCTGCCAGCAACTAGGACCCTGCAAGTCCTTACAGCCCCAGATGCCACCAGTCATCTGACACCCAGAGCCTGGGCCAATGACTTCGTTTTCCCCATGGAAAATGGCCTCCATTTCTGGCCACTCGCCCTGACCAAGAGGGTGGTGCCCAGCAAGAAATTTGCAAGCTTTGCTGGATTGCTCCAAATCGAAAGCTACCACTTGTTGTTGTTCTATTTCTCTAGAGTCCCATCATGCTGTTCTCAGATTGCTAAAGTCCATACCTCCTCGGTGTGTTCTTATGGCTGCAGATCTTCACAGCACAGACGCTTTCTTCTGCATGCTGTTCTTTCCCAGTTCAGGGCTCCTTCAAGGCTCTCCCTGAATGGCTACGCCGCCCCCTTTTATCCCAGTTCTCTTCAATGCTCACAGCTGCAGCCCATCAAGGACAACCAGGACCTGTGGGACAGATATTCAAATAGAATCCATTTCCTCTACTCTAGCCAGTAAGTACTACCCTACAAGTCCTCAGAACCCCAAAGGCCACCTTTCATCTGACACCCAGACCCTGGGGAAAGGACTTCTTTTTCCCATGGCAAATGGCCTCCCTTGGCAGCCACTCACCCTGGCAGAAAGTGGGAGCCTAGCTAGAATGATGCAATCGTTGCTGGATTTTTCCAAAAGAAAAGCTGGCAGCAACTAGGGCCCTGGAAGTACTTAGAGCCTCAAACGCCACCTTGAACATATTACTGAGACCCTGGGGAAAGGACTTCGTTTTTCCCATGGAAAATGGCCTTCATTTGTGGCCACTCTGCCTGGCAGGCAGGGCAGTGCCAAGCCAGGAATCTACAAACTGTGCTGGATCCTTCCAGAACGAAAGCTGCCAGCAACTAGGACCCTGCAAGTCCTTACAGCCCCAGATGCCACCAGTCATCTGACACCCAGAGCCTGGGCCAATGACTTCGTTTTCCCCATGGAAAATTGCCTCCATTTCTGGCCACTCGCCCTGACCAAGAGGGTGGTGCCCAGCAAGAAATTTGCAAGCTTTGCTGGATTGCTCCAAATCTAAAGCTACCACTTGTTGTTGTTCTATTTCTCTAGAGTCCCATCATGCTGTTCTCAGATTGCTAAAGTCCATACCTCCTCGGTGTGTTCTTATGGCTGCAGATCTTCACAGCACAGACGCTTTCTTCTGCATGCTGTTCTTTCCCAGTTCAGGGCTCCTTCAAGGCTCTCCCTGAATGGCTACGCCGCCCCCTTTTATCCCAGTTCTCTTCAATGCTCACAGCTGCAGCCCATCAAGGACAACCAGGACCTGTGGGACAGATATTCAAATAGAATCCATTTCCTCTACTCTAGCCAGTAAGTACTACCCTACAAGTCCTCAGAACCCCAAAGGCCACCTTTCATCTGACACCCAGACCCTGGGGAAAGGACTTCTTTTTCCCATGGCAAATGGCCTCCCTTGGCAGCCACTCACCCTGGCAGAAAGTGGGAGCCTAGCTAGAATGATGCAATCGTTGCTGGATTTTTCCAAAAGAAAAGCTGCCAGCAACTAGGGCCCTGGAAGTACTTAGAGCCTCAAACGCCACCTTGAACATATTCCTGAGACCCTGGGGAAAGGACTTCGTTTTTCCCATGGAAAATGGCCTTCATTTGTGGCCACTCTGCCTGGCAGGCAGGGCAGTGCCAAGCCAGGAATCTACAAACTGTGCTGGATCCTTCCAGAACGAAAGCTGCCAGCAACTAGGACCCTGCAAGTCCTTAGAGCCCCAGATGCCACCAGTCATCTGACACCCAGAGCCTGGGCCAATGACTTCGTTTTCCCCATGGAAAATGGCCTCCATTTCTGGCCACTCGCCCTGACCAAGAGGGTGGTGCCCAGCAAGAAATTTGCAAGCTTTGCTGGATTGCTCCAAATCTAAAGCTGCCACTTGTTGTTGTTCTATTTCTCTAGAGTCCCATCATGCTGTTCTCAGATTGCTAAAGTCCATACCTCCTCGGTGTGTTCTTATGGCTGCAGATCTTCACAGCACAGACGCTTTCTTCTGCATGCTGTTCTTTCCCAGTTCAGGGCTCCTTCAAGGCTCTCCCTGAATGGCTACGCCGCCCCCTTTTATCCCAGTTCTCTTCAATGCTCACAGCTGCAGCCCATCAAGGACAACCAGGACCTGTGGGACAGATATTCAAATAGAATCCATTTCCTCTACTCTAGCCAGTAAGTACTACCCTACAAGTCCTCAGAACCCCAAAGGCCACCTTTCATCTGACACCCAGACCCTGGGGAAAGGACTTCTTTTTCCCATGGCAAATGGCCTCCCTTGGCAGCCACTCACCCTGGCAGAAAGTGGGAGCCTAGCTAGAATGATGCAATCGTTGCTGGATTTTTCCAAAAGAAAAGCTGGCAGCAACTAGGGCCCTGGAAGTACTTAGAGCCTCAAACGCCACCTTGAACATATTCCTGAGACCCTGGGGAAAGGACTTCGTTTTTCCCATGGAAAATGGCCTTCATTTGTGGCCACTCTGCCTGGCAGGCAGGGCAGTGCCAAGCCAGGAATCTACAAACTGTGCTGGATCCTTCCAGAACGAAAGCTGCCAGCAACTAGGACCCTGCAAGTCCTTACAGCCCCAGATGCCACCAGTCATCTGACACCCAGAGCCTGGGCCAATGACTTCGTTTTCCCCATGGAAAATGGCCTCCATTTCTGGCCACTCGCCCTGACCAAGAGGGTGGTGCCCAGCAAGAAATTTGCAAGCTTTGCTGGATTGCTCCAAATCGAAAGCTGCCACTTGTTGTTGTTCTATTTCTCTAGAGTCCCATCATGCTGTTCTCAGATTGCTAAAGTCCATACCTCCTCGGTGTGTTCTTATGGCTGCAGATCTTCACAGCACAGACGCTTTCTTCTGCATGCTGTTCTTTCCCAGTTCAGGGCTCCTTCAAGGCTCTCCCTGAATGGCTACGCCGCCCCCTTTTATCCCAGTTCTCTTCAATGCTCACAGCTGCAGCCCATCAAGGACAACCAGGACCTGTGGGACAGATATTCAAATAGAATCCATTTCCTCTACTCTAGCCAGTAAGTACTACCCTACAAGTCCTCAGAACCCCAAAGGCCACCTTTCATCTGACACCCAGACCCTGGGGAAAGGACTTCTTTTTCCCATGGCAAATGGCCTCCCTTGGCAGCCACTCACCCTGGCAGAAAGTGGGAGCCTAGCTAGAATGATGCAATCGTTGCTGGATTTTTCCAAAAGAAAAGCTGGCAGCAACTAGGGCCCTGGAAGTACTTAGAGCCTCAAACGCCACCTTGAACATATTCCTGAGACCCTGGGGAAAGGACTTCGTTTTTCCCATGGAAAATGGCCTTCATTTGTGGCCACTCTGCCTGGCAGGCAGGGCAGTGCCAAGCCAGGAATCTACAAACTGTGCTGGATCCTTCCAGAACGAAAGCTGCCAGCAACTAGGACCCTGCAAGTCCTTACAGCCCCAGATGCCACCAGTCATCTGACACCCAGAGCCTGGGCCAATGACTTCGTTTTCCCCATGGAAAATGGCCTCCATTTCTGGCCACTCGCCCTGACCAAGAGGGTGGTGCCCAGCAAGAAATTTGCAAGCTTTGCTGGATTGCTCCAAATCTAAAGCTGCCACTTGTTGTTGTTCTATTTCTCTAGAGTCCCATCATGCTGTTCTCAGATTGCTAAAGTCCATACCTCCTCGGTGTGTTCTTATGGCTGCAGATCTTCACAGCACAGACGCTTTCTTCTGCATGCTGTTCTTTCCCAGTTCAGGGCTCCTTCAAGGCTCTCCCTGAATGGCTACGCCGCCCCCTTTTATCCCAGTTCTCTTCAATGCTCACAGCTGCAGCCCATCAAGGACAACCAGGACCTGTGGGACAGATATTCAAATAGAATCCATTTCCTCTACTCTAGCCAGTAAGTACTACCCTACAAGTCCTCAGAACCCCAAAGGCCACCTTTCATCTGACACCCAGACCCTGGGGAAAGGACTTCTTTTTCCCATGGCAAATGGCCTCCCTTGGCAGCCACTCACCCTGGCAGAAAGTGGGAGCCTAGCTAGAATGATGCAATCGTTGCTGGATTTTTCCAAAAGAAAAGCTGGCAGCAACTAGGGCCCTGGAAGTACTTAGAGCCTCAAACGCCACCTTGAACATATTACTGAGACCCTGGGGAAAGGACTTCGTTTTTCCCATGGAAAATGGCCTTCATTTGTGGCCACTCTGCCTGGCAGGCAGGGCAGTGCCAAGCCAGGAATCTACAAACTGTGCTGGATCCTTCCAGAACGAAAGCTGCCAGCAACTAGGACCCTGCAAGTCCTTACAGCCCCAGATGCCACCAGTCATCTGACACCCAGAGCCTGGGCCAATGACTTCGTTTTCCCCATGGAAAATTGCCTCCATTTCTGGCCACTCGCCCTGACCAAGAGGGTGGTGCCCAGCAAGAAATTTGCAAGCTTTGCTGGATTGCTCCAAATCTAAAGCTACCACTTGTTGTTGTTCTATTTCTCTAGAGTCCCATCATGCTGTTCTCAGATTGCTAAAGTCCATACCTCCTCGGTGTGTTCTTATGGCTGCAGATCTTCACAGCACAGACGCTTTCTTCTGCATGCTGTTCTTTCCCAGTTCAGGGCTCCTTCAAGGCTCTCCCTGAATGGCTACGCCGCCCCCTTTTATCCCAGTTCTCTTCAATGCTCACAGCTGCAGCCCATCAAGGACAACCAGGACCTGTGGGACAGATATTCAAATAGAATCCATTTCCTCTACTCTAGCCAGTAAGTACTACCCTACAAGTCCTCAGAACCCCAAAGGCCACCTTTCATCTGACACCCAGACCCTGGGGAAAGGACTTCTTTTTCCCATGGCAAATGGCCTCCCTTGGCAGCCACTCACCCTGGCAGAAAGTGGGAGCCTAGCTAGAATGATGCAATCGTTGCTGGATTTTTCCAAAAGAAAAGCTGCCAGCAACTAGGGCCCTGGAAGTACTTAGAGCCTCAAACGCCACCTTGAACATATTCCTGAGACCCTGGGGAAAGGACTTCGTTTTTCCCATGGAAAATGGCCTTCATTTGTGGCCACTCTGCCTGGCAGGCAGGGCAGTGCCAAGCCAGGAATCTACAAACTGTGCTGGATCCTTCCAGAACGAAAGCTGCCAGCAACTAGGACCCTGCAAGTCCTTAGAGCCCCAGATGCCACCAGTCATCTGACACCCAGAGCCTGGGCCAATGACTTCGTTTTCCCCATGGAAAATGGCCTCCATTTCTGGCCACTCGCCCTGACCAAGAGGGTGGTGCCCAGCAAGAAATTTGCAAGCTTTGCTGGATTGCTCCAAATCTAAAGCTGCCACTTGTTGTTGTTCTATTTCTCTAGAGTCCCATCATGCTGTTCTCAGATTGCTAAAGTCCATACCTCCTCGGTGTGTTCTTATGGCTGCAGATCTTCACAGCACAGACGCTTTCTTCTGCATGCTGTTCTTTCCCAGTTCAGGGCTCCTTCAAGGCTCTCCCTGAATGGCTACGCCGCCCCCTTTTATCCCAGTTCTCTTCAATGCTCACAGCTGCAGCCCATCAAGGACAACCAGGACCTGTGGGACAGATATTCAAATAGAATCCATTTCCTCTACTCTAGCCAGTAAGTACTACCCTACAAGTCCTCAGAACCCCAAAGGCCACCTTTCATCTGACACCCAGACCCTGGGGAAAGGACTTCTTTTTCCCATGGCAAATGGCCTCCCTTGGCAGCCACTCACCCTGGCAGAAAGTGGGAGCCTAGCTAGAATGATGCAATCGTTGCTGGATTTTTCCAAAAGAAAAGCTGGCAGCAACTAGGGCCCTGGAAGTACTTAGAGCCTCAAACGCCACCTTGAACATATTCCTGAGACCCTGGGGAAAGGACTTCGTTTTTCCCATGGAAAATGGCCTTCATTTGTGGCCACTCTGCCTGGCAGGCAGGGCAGTGCCAAGCCAGGAATCTACAAACTGTGCTGGATCCTTCCAGAACGAAAGCTGCCAGCAACTAGGACCCTGCAAGTCCTTACAGCCCCAGATGCCACCAGTCATCTGACACCCAGAGCCTGGGCCAATGACTTCGTTTTCCCCATGGAAAATGGCCTCCATTTCTGGCCACTCGCCCTGACCAAGAGGGTGGTGCCCAGCAAGAAATTTGCAAGCTTTGCTGGATTGCTCCAAATCGAAAGCTGCCACTTGTTGTTGTTCTATTTCTCTAGAGTCCCATCATGCTGTTCTCAGATTGCTAAAGTCCATACCTCCTCGGTGTGTTCTTATGGCTGCAGATCTTCACAGCACAGACGCTTTCTTCTGCATGCTGTTCTTTCCCAGTTCAGGGCTCCTTCAAGGCTCTCCCTGAATGGCTACGCCGCCCCCTTTTATCCCAGTTCTCTTCAATGCTCACAGCTGCAGCCCATCAAGGACAACCAGGACCTGTGGGACAGATATTCAAATAGAATCCATTTCCTCTACTCTAGCCAGTAAGTACTACCCTACAAGTCCTCAGAACCCCAAAGGCCACCTTTCATCTGACACCCAGACCCTGGGGAAAGGACTTCTTTTTCCCATGGCAAATGGCCTCCCTTGGCAGCCACTCACCCTGGCAGAAAGTGGGAGCCTAGCTAGAATGATGCAATCGTTGCTGGATTTTTCCAAAAGAAAAGCTGGCAGCAACTAGGGCCCTGGAAGTACTTAGAGCCTCAAACGCCACCTTGAACATATTCCTGAGACCCTGGGGAAAGGACTTCGTTTTTCCCATGGAAAATGGCCTTCATTTGTGGCCACTCTGCCTGGCAGGCAGGGCAGTGCCAAGCCAGGAATCTACAAACTGTGCTGGATCCTTCCAGAACGAAAGCTGCCAGCAACTAGGACCCTGCAAGTCCTTACAGCCCCAGATGCCACCAGTCATCTGACACCCAGAGCCTGGGCCAATGACTTCGTTTTCCCCATGGAAAATGGCCTCCATTTCTGGCCACTCGCCCTGACCAAGAGGGTGGTGCCCAGCAAGAAATTTGCAAGCTTTGCTGGATTGCTCCAAATCTAAAGCTGCCACTTGTTGTTGTTCTATTTCTCTAGAGTCCCATCATGCTGTTCTCAGATTGCTAAAGTCCATACCTCCTCGGTGTGTTCTTATGGCTGCAGATCTTCACAGCACAGACGCTTTCTTCTGCATGCTGTTCTTTCCCAGTTCAGGGCTCCTTCAAGGCTCTCCCTGAATGGCTACGCCGCCCCCTTTTATCCCAGTTCTCTTCAATGCTCACAGCTGCAGCCCATCAAGGACAACCAGGACCTGTGGGACAGATATTCAAATAGAATCCATTTCCTCTACTCTAGCCAGTAAGTACTACCCTACAAGTCCTCAGAACCCCAAAGGCCACCTTTCATCTGACACCCAGACCCTGGGGAAAGGACTTCTTTTTCCCATGGCAAATGGCCTCCCTTGGCAGCCACTCACCCTGGCAGAAAGTGGGAGCCTAGCTAGAATGATGCAATCGTTGCTGGATTTTTCCAAAAGAAAAGCTGGCAGCAACTAGGGCCCTGGAAGTACTTAGAGCCTCAAACGCCACCTTGAACATATTACTGAGACCCTGGGGAAAGGACTTCGTTTTTCCCATGGAAAATGGCCTTCATTTGTGGCCACTCTGCCTGGCAGGCAGGGCAGTGCCAAGCCAGGAATCTACAAACTGTGCTGGATCCTTCCAGAACGAAAGCTGCCAGCAACTAGGACCCTGCAAGTCCTTACAGCCCCAGATGCCACCAGTCATCTGACACCCAGAGCCTGGGCCAATGACTTTGTTTTCCCCATGGAAAATGGCCTCCATTTCTGGCCACTCGCCCTGACCAAGAGGGTGGTGCCCAGCAAGAAATTTGCAAGCTTTGCTGGATTGCTCCAAATCGAAAGCTGCCACTTGTTGTTCTTCTATTTCTCTAGAGTCCCATCATGCTGTTCTCAGATTGCTAAAGTCCATACCTCCTCGGTGTGTTCTTATGGCTGCAGATCTTCACAGCACAGACGCTTTCTTCTGCATGCTGTTCTTTCCCAGTTCAGGGCTCCTTCAAGGCTCTCCCTGAATGGCTACGCCGCCCCCTTTTATCCCAGTTCTCTTCAATGCTCACAGCTGCAGCCCATCAAGGACAACCAGGACCTGTGGGGCAAAGCCTCTAGACAGATATTCAAATAGAATCCATTTCCTCTACTCTAGCCAGTAAGTACTACCCTACAAGTCCTCAGAACCCCAAAGGCCACCTTTCATCTGACACCCAGACCCTGGGGAAAGGACTTCTTTTTCCCATGGCAAATGGCCTCCCTTGGCAGCCACTCACCCTGGCAGAAAGTGGGAGCCTAGCTAGAATGATGCAATCGTTGCTGGATTTTTCCAAAAGAAAAGCTGGCAGCAACTAGGGCCCTGGAAGTACTTAGAGCCTCAAACGCCACCTTGAACATATTACTGAGACCCTGGGGAAAGGACTTCGTTTTTCCCATGGAAAATGGCCTTCATTTGTGGCCACTCTGCCTGGCAGGCAGGGCAGTGCCAAGCCAGGAATCTACAAACTCTGCTGGATCCTTCCAGAACGAAAGCTGCCAGCAACTAGGACCCTGCAAGTCCTTACAGCCCCAGATGCCACCAGTCATCTGACACCCAGAGCCTGGGCCAATGACTTCGTTTTCCCCATGGAAAATGGCCTCCATTTCTGGCCACTCGCCCTGACCAAGAGGGTGGTGCCCAGCAAGAAATTTGCAAGCTTTGCTGGATTGCTCCAAATCGAAAGCTGCCACTTGTTGTTCTTCTATTTCTCTAGAGTCCCATCATGCTGTTCTCAGATTGCTAAAGTCCATACCTCCTCGGTGTGTTCTTATGGCTGCAGATCTTCACAGCACAGACGCTTTCTTCTGCATGCTGTTCTTTCCCAGTTCAGGGCTCCTTCAAGGCTCTCCCTGAATGGCTACGCCGCCCCCTTTTATCCCAGTTCTCTTCAATGCTCACAGCTGCAGCCCATCAAGGACAACCAGGACCTGTGGGACAGATATTCAAATAGAATCCATTTCCTCTACTCTAGCCAGTAAGTACTACCCTACAAGTCCTCAGAACCCCAAAGGCCACCTTTCATCTGACACCCAGACCCTGGGGAAAGGACTTCTTTTTCCCATGGCAAATGGCCTCCCTTGGCAGCCACTCACCCTGGCAGAAAGTGGGAGCCTAGCTAGAATGATGCAATCGTTGCTGGATTTTTCCAAAAGAAAAGCTGGCAGCAACTAGGGCCCTGGAAGTACTTAGAGCCTCAAACGCCACCTTGAACATATTCCTGAGACCCTGGGGAAAGGACTTCGTTTTTCCCATGGAAAATGGCCTTCATTTGTGGCCACTCTGCCTGGCAGGCAGGGCAGTGCCAAGCCAGGAATCTACAAACTGCGCTGGATCCTTCCAGAACGAAAGCTGCCAGCAACTAGGACCCTGCAAGTCCTTACAGCCCCAGATGCCACCAGTCATCTGACACCCAGAGCCTGGGCCAATGACTTCGTTTTCCCCATGGAAAATGGCCTCCATTTCTGGCCACTCGCCCTGACCAAGAGGGTGGTGCCCAGCAAGAAATTTGCAAGCTTTGCTGGATTGCTCCAAATCGAAAGCTGCCACTTGTTGTTGTTCTATTTCTCTAGAGTCCCATAATGCTGTTCTCAGATTGCTAAAGTCCATACCTCCTCGGTGTGTTCTTATGGCTGCAGATCTTCACAGCACAGACGCTTTCTTCTGCATGCTGTTCTTTCCCAGTTCAGGGCTCCTTCAAGGCTCTCCCTGAATGGCTACGCCGCCCCCTTTTATCCCAGTTCTCTTCAATGCTCACAGCTGCAGCCCATCAAGGACAACCAGGACCTGTGGGACAGATATTCAAATAGAATCCATTTCCTCTACTCTAGCCAGTAAGTACTACCCTACAAGTCCTCAGAACCCCAAAGGCCACCTTTCATCTGACACCCAGACCCTGGGGAAAGGACTTCTTTTTCCCATGGCAAATGGCCTCCCTTGGCAGCCACTCACCCTGGCAGAAAGTGGGAGCCTAGCTAGAATGATGCAATCGTTGCTGGATTTTTCCAAAAGAAAAGCTGGCAGCAACTAGGGCCCTGGAAGTACTTAGAGCCTCAAACGCCACCTTGAACATATTCCTGAGACCCTGGGGAAAGGACTTCGTTTTTCCCATGGGAAATGGCCTTCATTTGTGGCCACTCTGCCTGGCAGGCAGGGCAGTGCCAAGCCAGGAATCTACAAACTGTGCTGGATCCTTCCAGAACGAAAGCTGCCAGCAACTAGGACCCTGCAAGTCCTTACAGCCCCAGATGCCACCAGTCATCTGACACCCAGAGCCTGGGCCAATGACTTCGTTTTCCCCATGGAAAATGGCCTCCATTTCTGGCCACTCGCCCTGACCAAGAGGGTGGTGCCCAGCAAGAAATTTGCAAGCTTTGCTGGATTGCTCCAAATCGAAAGCTGCCACTTGTTGTTGTTCTATTTCTCTAGAGTCCCATCATGCTGTTCTCAGATTGCTAAAGTCCATACCTCCTCGGTGTGTTCTTATGGCTGCAGATCTTCACAGCACAGACGCTTTCTTCTGCATGCTGTTCTTTCCCAGTTCAGGGCTCCTTCAAGGCTCTCCCTGAATGGCTACGCCGCCCCCTTTTATCCCAGTTCTCTTCAATGCTCACAGCTGCAGCCCATCAAGGACAACCAGGACCTGTGGGACAGATATTCAAATAGAATCCATTTCCTCTACTCTAGCCAGTAAGTACTACCCTACAAGTCCTCAGAACCCCAAAGGCCACCTTTCATCTGACACCCAGACCCTGGGGAAAGGACTTCTTTTTCCCATGGCAAATGGCCTCCCTTGGCAGCCACTCACCCTGGCAGAAAGTGGGAGCCTAGCTAGAATGATGCAATCGTTGCTGGATTTTTCCAAAAGAAAAGCTGGCAGCAACTAGGGCCCTGGAAGTACTTAGAGCCTCAAACGCCACCTTGAACATATTCCTGAGACCCTGGGGAAAGGACTTCGTTTTTCCCATGGAAAATGGCCTTCATTTGTGGCCACTCTGCCTGGCAGGCAGGGCAGTGCCAAGCCAGGAATCTACAAACTCTGCTGGATCCTTCCAGAACGAAAGCTGCCAGCAACTAGGACCCTGCAAGTCCTTACAGCCCCAGATGCCACCAGTCATCTGACACCCAGAGCCTGGGCCAATGACTTCGTTTTCCCCATGGAAAATGGCCTCCATTTCTGGCCACTCGCCCTGACCAAGAGGGTGGTGCCCAGCAAGAAATTTGCAAGCTTTGCTGGATTGCTCCAAATCGAAAGCTACCACTTGTTGTTGTTCTATTTCTCTAGAGTCCCATCATGCTGTTCTCAGATTGCTAAAGTCCATACCTCCTCGGTGTGTTCTTATGGCTGCAGATCTTCACAGCACAGACGCTTTCTTCTGCATGCTGTTCTTTCCCAGTTCAGGGCTCCTTCAAGGCTCTCCCTGAATGGCTACGCCGCCCCCTTTTATCCCAGTTCTCTTCAATGCTCACAGCTGCAGCCCATCAAGGACAACCAGGACCTGTGGGACAGATATTCAAATAGAATCCATTTCCTCTACTCTAGCCAGTAAGTACTACCCTACAAGTCCTCAGAACCCCAAAGGCCACCTTTCATCTGACACCCAGACCCTGGGGAAAGGACTTCTTTTTCCCATGGCAAATGGCCTCCCTTGGCAGCCACTCACCCTGGCAGAAAGTGGGAGCCTAGCTAGAATGATGCAATCGTTGCTGGATTTTTCCAAAAGAAAAGCTGGCAGCAACTAGGGCCCTGGAAGTACTTAGAGCCTCAAACGCCACCTTGAACATATTCCTGAGACCCTGGGGAAAGGACTTCGTTTTTCCCATGGAAAATGGCCTTCATTTGTGGCCACTCTGCCTGGCAGGCAGGGCAGTGCCAAGCCAGGAATCTACAAACTGTGCTGGATCCTTCCAGAACGAAAGCTGCCAGCAACTAGGACCCTGCAAGTCCTTACAGCCCCAGATGCCACCAGTCATCTGACACCCAGAGCCTGGGCCAATGACTTCGTTTTCCCCATGGAAAATGGCCTCCATTTCTGGCCACTCGCCCTGACCAAGAGGGTGGTGCCCAGCAAGAAATTTGCAAGCTTTGCTGGATTGCTCCAAATCGAAAGCTACCACTTGTTGTTGTTCTATTTCTCTAGAGTCCCATCATGCTGTTCTCAGATTGCTAAAGTCCATACCTCCTCGGTGTGTTCTTATGGCTGCAGATCTTCACAGCACAGACGCTTTCTTCTGCATGCTGTTCTTTCCCAGTTCAGGGCTCCTTCAAGGCTCTCCCTGAATGGCTACGCCGCCCCCTTTTATCCCAGTTCTCTTCAATGCTCACAGCTGCAGCCCATCAAGGACAACCAGGACCTGTGGGACAGATATTCAAATAGAATCCATTTCCTCTACTCTAGCCAGTAAGTACTACCCTACAAGTCCTCAGAACCCCAAAGGCCACCTTTCATCTGACACCCAGACCCTGGGGAAAGGACTTCTTTTTCCCATGGCAAATGGCCTCCCTTGGCAGCCACTCACCCTGGCAGAAAGTGGGAGCCTAGCTAGAATGATGCAATCGTTGCTGGATTTTTCCAAAAGAAAAGCTGCCAGCAACTAGGGCCCTGGAAGTACTTAGAGCCTCAAACGCCACCTTGAACATATTCCTGAGACCCTGGGGAAAGGACTTCGTTTTTCCCATGGAAAATGGCCTTCATTTGTGGCCACTCTGCCTGGCAGGCAGGGCAGTGCCAAGCCAGGAATCTACAAACTGCGCTGGATCCTTCCAGAACGAAAGCTGCCAGCAACTAGGACCCTGCAAGTCCTTACAGCCCCAGATGCCACCAGTCATCTGACACCCAGAGCCTGGGCCAATGACTTCGTTTTCCCCATGGAAAATGGCCTCCATTTCTGGCCACTCGCCCTGACCAAGAGGGTGGTGCCCAGCAAGAAATTTGCAAGCTTTGCTGGATTGCTCCAAATCGAAAGCTGCCACTTGTTGTTGTTCTATTTCTCTAGAGTCCCATAATGCTGTTCTCAGATTGCTAAAGTCCATACCTCCTCGGTGTGTTCTTATGGCTGCAGATCTTCACAGCACAGACGCTTTCTTCTGCATGCTGTTCTTTCCCAGTTCAGGGCTCCTTCAAGGCTCTCCCTGAATGGCTACGCCGCCCCCTTTTATCCCAGTTCTCTTCAATGCTCACAGCTGCAGCCCATCAAGGACAACCAGGACCTGTGGGACAGATATTCAAATAGAATCCATTTCCTCTACTCTAGCCAGTAAGTACTACCCTACAAGTCCTCAGAACCCCAAAGGCCACCTTTCATCTGACACCCAGACCCTGGGGAAAGGACTTCTTTTTCCCATGGCAAATGGCCTCCCTTGGCAGCCACTCACCCTGGCAGAAAGTGGGAGCCTAGCTAGAATGATGCAATCGTTGCTGGATTTTTCCAAAAGAAAAGCTGGCAGCAACTAGGGCCCTGGAAGTACTTAGAGCCTCAAACGCCACCTTGAACATATTCCTGAGACCCTGGGGAAAGGACTTCGTTTTTCCCATGGGAAATGGCCTTCATTTGTGGCCACTCTGCCTGGCAGGCAGGGCAGTGCCAAGCCAGGAATCTACAAACTGTGCTGGATCCTTCCAGAACGAAAGCTGCCAGCAACTAGGACCCTGCAAGTCCTTACAGCCCCAGATGCCACCAGTCATCTGACACCCAGAGCCTGGGCCAATGACTTCGTTTTCCCCATGGAAAATGGCCTCCATTTCTGGCCACTCGCCCTGACCAAGAGGGTGGTGCCCAGCAAGAAATTTGCAAGCTTTGCTGGATTGCTCCAAATCGAAAGCTGCCACTTGTTGTTGTTCTATTTCTCTAGAGTCCCATCATGCTGTTCTCAGATTGCTAAAGTCCATACCTTCTCGGTGTGTTCTTATGGCTGCAGATCTTCACAGCACAGACGCTTTCTTCTGCATGCTGTTCTTTCCCAGTTCAGGGCTCCTTCAAGGCTCTCCCTGAATGGCTACGCCGCCCCCTTTTATCCCAGTTCTCTTCAATGCTCACAGCTGCAGCCCATCAAGGACAACCAGGACCTGTGGGACAGATATTCAAATAGAATCCATTTCCTCTACTCTAGCCAGTAAGTACTACCCTACAAGTCCTCAGAACCCCAAAGGCCACCTTTCATCTGACACCCAGACCCTGGGGAAAGGACTTCTTTTTCCCATGGCAAATGGCCTCCCTTGGCAGCCACTCACCCTGGCAGAAAGTGGGAGCCTAGCTAGAATGATGCAATCGTTGCTGGATTTTTCCAAAAGAAAAGCTGGCAGCAACTAGGGCCCTGGAAGTACTTAGAGCCTCAAACGCCACCTTGAACATATTCCTGAGACCCTGGGGAAAGGACTTCGTTTTTCCCATGGAAAATGGCCTTCATTTGTGGCCACTCTGCCTGGCAGGCAGGGCAGTGCCAAGCCAGGAATCTACAAACTCTGCTGGATCCTTCCAGAACGAAAGCTGCCAGCAACTAGGACCCTGCAAGTCCTTACAGCCCCAGATGCCACCAGTCATCTGACACCCAGAGCCTGGGCCAATGACTTCGTTTTCCCCATGGAAAATGGCCTCCATTTCTGGCCACTCGCCCTGACCAAGAGGGTGGTGCCCAGCAAGAAATTTGCAAGCTTTGCTGGATTGCTCCAAATCGAAAGCTACCACTTGTTGTTGTTCTATTTCTCTAGAGTCCCATCATGCTGTTCTCAGATTGCTAAAGTCCATACCTCCTCGGTGTGTTCTTATGGCTGCAGATCTTCACAGCACAGACGCTTTCTTCTGCATGCTGTTCTTTCCCAGTTCAGGGCTCCTTCAAGGCTCTCCCTGAATGGCTACGCCGCCCCCTTTTATCCCAGTTCTCTTCAATGCTCACAGCTGCAGCCCATCAAGGACAACCAGGACCTGTGGGACAGATATTCAAATAGAATCCATTTCCTCTACTCTAGCCAGTAAGTACTACCCTACAAGTCCTCAGAACCCCAAAGGCCACCTTTCATCTGACACCCAGACCCTGGGGAAAGGACTTCTTTTTCCCATGGCAAATGGCCTCCCTTGGCAGCCACTCACCCTGGCAGAAAGTGGGAGCCTAGCTAGAATGATGCAATCGTTGCTGGATTTTTCCAAAAGAAAAGCTGGCAGCAACTAGGGCCCTGGAAGTACTTAGAGCCTCAAACGCCACCTTGAACATATTCCTGAGACCCTGGGGAAAGGACTTCGTTTTTCCCATGGAAAATGGCCTTCATTTGTGGCCACTCTGCCTGGCAGGCAGGGCAGTGCCAAGCCAGGAATCTACAAACTCTGCTGGATCCTTCCAGAACGAAAGCTGCCAGCAACTAGGACCCTGCAAGTCCTTACAGCCCCAGATGCCACCAGTCATCTGACACCCAGAGCCTGGGCCAATGACTTCGTTTTCCCCATGGAAAATGGCCTCCATTTCTGGCCACTCGCCCTGACCAAGAGGGTGGTGCCCAGCAAGAAATTTGCAAGCTTTGCTGGATTGCTCCAAATCGAAAGCTACCACTTGTTGTTGTTCTATTTCTCTAGAGTCCCATCATGCTGTTCTCAGATTGCTAAAGTCCATACCTCCTCGGTGTGTTCTTATGGCTGCAGATCTTCACAGCACAGACGCTTTCTTCTGCATGCTGTTCTTTCCCAGTTCAGGGCTCCTTCAAGGCTCTCCCTGAATGGCTACGCCGCCCCCTTTTATCCCAGTTCTCTTCAATGCTCACAGCTGCAGCCCATCAAGGACAACCAGGACCTGTGGGACAGATATTCAAATAGAATCCATTTCCTCTACTCTAGCCAGTAAGTACTACCCTACAAGTCCTCAGAACCCCAAAGGCCACCTTTCATCTGACACCCAGACCCTGGGGAAAGGACTTCTTTTTCCCATGGCAAATGGCCTCCCTTGGCAGCCACTCACCCTGGCAGAAAGTGGGAGCCTAGCTAGAATGATGCAATCGTTGCTGGATTTTTCCAAAAGAAAAGCTGGCAGCAACTAGGGCCCTGGAAGTACTTAGAGCCTCAAACGCCACCTTGAACATATTCCTGAGACCCTGGGGAAAGGACTTCGTTTTTCCCATGGAAAATGGCCTTCATTTGTGGCCACTCTGCCTGGCAGGCAGGGCAGTGCCAAGCCAGGAATCTACAAACTGTGCTGGATCCTTCCAGAACGAAAGCTGCCAGCAACTAGGACCCTGCAAGTCCTTACAGCCCCAGATGCCACCAGTCATCTGACACCCAGAGCCTGGGCCAATGACTTCGTTTTCCCCATGGAAAATGGCCTCCATTTCTGGCCACTCGCCCTGACCAAGAGGGTGGTGCCCAGCAAGAAATTTGCAAGCTTTGCTGGATTGCTCCAAATCGAAAGCTGCCACTTGTTGTTGTTCTATTTCTCTAGAGTCCCATCATGCTGTTCTCAGATTGCTAAAGTCCATACCTCCTCGGTGTGTTCTTATGGCTGCAGATCTTCACAGCACAGACGCTTTCTTCTGCATGCTGTTCTTTCCCAGTTCAGGGCTCCTTCAAGGCTCTCCCTGAATGGCTACGCCGCCCCCTTTTATCCCAGTTCTCTTCAATGCTCACAGCTGCAGCCCATCAAGGACAACCAGGACCTGTGGGACAGATATTCAAATAGAATCCATTTCCTCTACTCTAGCCAGTAAGTACTACCCTACAAGTCCTCAGAACCCCAAAGGCCACCTTTCATCTGACACCCAGACCCTGGGGAAAGGACTTCTTTTTCCCATGGCAAATGGCCTCCCTTGGCAGCCACTCACCCTGGCAGAAAGTGGGAGCCTAGCTAGAATGATGCAATCGTTGCTGGATTTTTCCAAAAGAAAAGCTGGCAGCAACTAGGGCCCTGGAAGTACTTAGAGCCTCAAACGCCACCTTGAACATATTCCTGAGACCCTGGGGAAAGGACTTCGTTTTTCCCATGGGAAATGGCCTTCATTTGTGGCCACTCTGCCTGGCAGGCAGGGCAGTGCCAAGCCAGGAATCTACAAACTGTGCTGGATCCTTCCAGAACGAAAGCTGCCAGCAACTAGGACCCTGCAAGTCCTTACAGCCCCAGATGCCACCAGTCATCTGACACCCAGAGCCTGGGCCAATGACTTCGTTTTCCCCATGGAAAATGGCCTCCATTTCTGGCCACTCGCCCTGACCAAGAGGGTGGTGCCCAGCAAGAAATTTGCAAGCTTTGCTGGATTGCTCCAAATCGAAAGCTGCCACTTGTTGTTGTTCTATTTCTCTAGAGTCCCATCATGCTGTTCTCAGATTGCTAAAGTCCATACCTTCTCGGTGTGTTCTTATGGCTGCAGATCTTCACAGCACAGACGCTTTCTTCTGCATGCTGTTCTTTCCCAGTTCAGGGCTCCTTCAAGGCTCTCCCTGAATGGCTACGCCGCCCCCTTTTATCCCAGTTCTCTTCAATGCTCACAGCTGCAGCCCATCAAGGACAACCAGGACCTGTGGGACAGATATTCAAATAGAATCCATTTCCTCTACTCTAGCCAGTAAGTACTACCCTACAAGTCCTCAGAACCCCAAAGGCCACCTTTCATCTGACACCCAGACCCTGGGGAAAGGACTTCTTTTTCCCATGGCAAATGGCCTCCCTTGGCAGCCACTCACCCTGGCAGAAAGTGGGAGCCTAGCTAGAATGATGCAATCGTTGCTGGATTTTTCCAAAAGAAAAGCTGGCAGCAACTAGGGCCCTGGAAGTACTTAGAGCCTCAAACGCCACCTTGAACATATTACTGAGACCCTGGGGAAAGGACTTCGTTTTTCCCATGGAAAATGGCCTTCATTTGTGGCCACTCTGCCTGGCAGGCAGGGCAGTGCCAAGCCAGGAATCTACAAACTGTGCTGGATCCTTCCAGAACGAAAGCTGCCAGCAACTAGGACCCTGCAAGTCCTTACAGCCCCAGATGCCACCAGTCATCTGACACCCAGAGCCTGGGCCAATGACTTCGTTTTCCCCATGGAAAATGGCCTCCATTTCTGGCCACTCGCCCTGACCAAGAGGGTGGTGCCCAGCAAGAAATTTGCAAGCTTTGCTGGATTGCTCCAAATCGAAAGCTACCACTTGTTGTTGTTCTATTTCTCTAGAGTCCCATCATGCTGTTCTCAGATTGCTAAAGTCCATACCTCCTCGGTGTGTTCTTATGGCTGCAGATCTTCACAGCACAGACGCTTTCTTCTGCATGCTGTTCTTTCCCAGTTCAGGGCTCCTTCAAGGCTCTCCCTGAATGGCTACGCCGCCCCCTTTTATCCCAGTTCTCTTCAATGCTCACAGCTGCAGCCCATCAAGGACAACCAGGACCTGTGGGGCAAAGCCTCTAGACAGATATTCAAATAGAATCCATTTCCTCTACTCTAGCCAGTAAGTACTACCCTACAAGTCCTCAGAACCCCAAAGGCCACCTTTCATCTGACACCCAGACCCTGGGGAAAGGACTTCTTTTTCCCATGGCAAATGGCCTCCCTTGGCAGCCACTCACCCTGGCAGAAAGTGGGAGCCTAGCTAGAATGATGCAATCGTTGCTGGATTTTTCCAAAAGAAAAGCTGCCAGCAACTAGGGCCCTGGAAGTACTTAGAGCCTCAAACGCCACCTTGAACATATTACTGAGACCCTGGGGAAAGGACTTCGTTTTTCCCATGGAAAATGGCCTTCATTTGTGGCCACTCTGCCTGGCAGGCAGGGCAGTGCCAAGCCAGGAATCTACAAACTCTGCTGGATCCTTCCAGAACGAAAGCTGCCAGCAACTAGGACCCTGCAAGTCCTTACAGCCCCAGATGCCACCAGTCATCTGACACCCAGAGCCTGGGCCAATGACTTCGTTTTCCCCATGGAAAATGGCCTCCATTTCTGGCCACTCGCCCTGACCAAGAGGGTGGTGCCCAGCAAGAAATTTGCAAGCTTTGCTGGATTGCTCCAAATCTAAAGCTACCACTTGTTGTTGTTCTATTTCTCTAGAGTCCCATCATGCTGTTCTCAGATTGCTAAAGTCCATACCTCCTCGGTGTGTTCTTATGGCTGCAGATCTTCACAGCACAGACGCTTTCTTCTGCATGCTGTTCTTTCCCAGTTCAGGGCTCCTTCAAGGCTCTCCCTGAATGGCTACGCCGCCCCCTTTTATCCCAGTTCTCTTCAATGCTCACAGCTGCAGCCCATCAAGGACAACCAGGACCTGTGGGGCAAAGCCTCTAGACAGATATTCAAATAGAATCCATTTCCTCTACTCTAGCCAGTAAGTACTACCCTACAAGTCCTCAGAACCCCAAAGGCCACCTTTCATCTGACACCCAGACCCTGGGGAAAGGACTTCTTTTTCCCATGGCAAATGGCCTCCCTTGGCAGCCACTCACCCTGGCAGAAAGTGGGAGCCTAGCTAGAATGATGCAATCGTTGCTGGATTTTTCCAAAAGAAAAGCTGCCAGCAACTAGGGCCCTGGAAGTACTTAGAGCCTCAAACGCCACCTTGAACATATTCCTGAGACCCTGGGGAAAGGACTTCGTTTTTCCCATGGAAAATGGCCTTCATTTGTGGCCACTCTGCCTGGCAGGCAGGGCAGTGCCAAGCCAGGAATCTACAAACTGTGCTGGATCCTTCCAGAACGAAAGCTGCCAGCAACTAGGACCCTGCAAGTCCTTACAGCCCCAGATGCCACCAGTCATCTGACACCCAGAGCCTGGGCCAATGACTTCGTTTTCCCCATGGAAAATGGCCTCCATTTCTGGCCACTCGCCCTGACCAAGAGGGTGGTGCCCAGCAAGAAATTTGCAAGCTTTGCTGGATTGCTCCAAATCGAAAGCTGCCACTTGTTGTTGTTCTATTTCTCTAGAGTCCCATCATGCTGTTCTCAGATTGCTAAAGTCCATACCTCCTCGGTGTGTTCTTATGGCTGCAGATCTTCACAGCACAGACGCTTTCTTCTGCATGCTGTTCTTTCCCAGTTCAGGGCTCCTTCAAGGCTCTCCCTGAATGGCTACGCCGCCCCCTTTTATCCCAGTTCTCTTCAATGCTCACAGCTGCAGCCCATCAAGGACAACCAGGACCTGTGGGACAGATATTCAAATAGAATCCATTTCCTCTACTCTAGCCAGTAAGTACTACCCTACAAGTCCTCAGAACCCCAAAGGCCACCTTTCATCTGACACCCAGACCCTGGGGAAAGGACTTCTTTTTCCCATGGCAAATGGCCTCCCTTGGCAGCCACTCACCCTGGCAGAAAGTGGGAGCCTAGCTAGAATGATGCAATCGTTGCTGGATTTTTCCAAAAGAAAAGCTGGCAGCAACTAGGGCCCTGGAAGTACTTAGAGCCTCAAACGCCACCTTGAACATATTACTGAGACCCTGGGGAAAGGACTTCGTTTTTCCCATGGAAAATGGCCTTCATTTGTGGCCACTCTGCCTGGCAGGCAGGGCAGTGCCAAGCCAGGAATCTACAAACTGTGCTGGATCCTTCCAGAACGAAAGCTGCCAGCAACTAGGACCCTGCAAGTCCTTACAGCCCCAGATGCCACCAGTCATCTGACACCCAGAGCCTGGGCCAATGACTTCGTTTTCCCCATGGAAAATGGCCTCCATTTCTGGCCACTCGCCCTGACCAAGAGGGTGGTGCCCAGCAAGAAATTTGCAAGCTTTGCTGGATTGCTCCAAATCGAAAGCTACCACTTGTTGTTGTTCTATTTCTCTAGAGTCCCATCATGCTGTTCTCAGATTGCTAAAGTCCATACCTCCTCGGTGTGTTCTTATGGCTGCAGATCTTCACAGCACAGACGCTTTCTTCTGCATGCTGTTCTTTCCCAGTTCAGGGCTCCTTCAAGGCTCTCCCTGAATGGCTACGCCGCCCCCTTTTATCCCAGTTCTCTTCAATGCTCACAGCTGCAGCCCATCAAGGACAACCAGGACCTGTGGGACAGATATTCAAATAGAATCCATTTCCTCTACTCTAGCCAGTAAGTACTACCCTACAAGTCCTCAGAACCCCAAAGGCCACCTTTCATCTGACACCCAGACCCTGGGGAAAGGACTTCTTTTTCCCATGGCAAATGGCCTCCCTTGGCAGCCACTCACCCTGGCAGAAAGTGGGAGCCTAGCTAGAATGATGCAATCGTTGCTGGATTTTTCCAAAAGAAAAGCTGGCAGCAACTAGGGCCCTGGAAGTACTTAGAGCCTCAAACGCCACCTTGAACATATTCCTGAGACCCTGGGGAAAGGACTTCGTTTTTCCCATGGAAAATGGCCTTCATTTGTGGCCACTCTGCCTGGCAGGCAGGGCAGTGCCAAGCCAGGAATCTACAAACTCTGCTGGATCCTTCCAGAACGAAAGCTGCCAGCAACTAGGACCCTGCAAGTCCTTACAGCCCCAGATGCCACCAGTCATCTGACACCCAGAGCCTGGGCCAATGACTTCGTTTTCCCCATGGAAAATGGCCTCCATTTCTGGCCACTCGCCCTGACCAAGAGGGTGGTGCCCAGCAAGAAATTTGCAAGCTTTGCTGGATTGCTCCAAATCGAAAGCTACCACTTGTTGTTGTTCTATTTCTCTAGAGTCCCATCATGCTGTTCTCAGATTGCTAAAGTCCATACCTCCTCGGTGTGTTCTTATGGCTGCAGATCTTCACAGCACAGACGCTTTCTTCTGCATGCTGTTCTTTCCCAGTTCAGGGCTCCTTCAAGGCTCTCCCTGAATGGCTACGCCGCCCCCTTTTATCCCAGTTCTCTTCAATGCTCACAGCTGCAGCCCATCAAGGACAACCAGGACCTGTGGGACAGATATTCAAATAGAATCCATTTCCTCTACTCTAGCCAGTAAGTACTACCCTACAAGTCCTCAGAACCCCAAAGGCCACCTTTCATCTGACACCCAGACCCTGGGGAAAGGACTTCTTTTTCCCATGGCAAATGGCCTCCCTTGGCAGCCACTCACCCTGGCAGAAAGTGGGAGCCTAGCTAGAATGATGCAATCGTTGCTGGATTTTTCCAAAAGAAAAGCTGGCAGCAACTAGGGCCCTGGAAGTACTTAGAGCCTCAAACGCCACCTTGAACATATTCCTGAGACCCTGGGGAAAGGACTTCGTTTTTCCCATGGAAAATGGCCTTCATTTGTGGCCACTCTGCCTGGCAGGCAGGGCAGTGCCAAGCCAGGAATCTACAAACTGTGCTGGATCCTTCCAGAACGAAAGCTGCCAGCAACTAGGACCCTGCAAGTCCTTACAGCCCCAGATGCCACCAGTCATCTGACACCCAGAGCCTGGGCCAATGACTTCGTTTTCCCCATGGAAAATGGCCTCCATTTCTGGCCACTCGCCCTGACCAAGAGGGTGGTGCCCAGCAAGAAATTTGCAAGCTTTGCTGGATTGCTCCAAATCGAAAGCTGCCACTTGTTGTTGTTCTATTTCTCTAGAGTCCCATCATGCTGTTCTCAGATTGCTAAAGTCCATACCTCCTCGGTGTGTTCTTATGGCTGCAGATCTTCACAGCACAGACGCTTTCTTCTGCATGCTGTTCTTTCCCAGTTCAGGGCTCCTTCAAGGCTCTCCCTGAATGGCTACGCCGCCCCCTTTTATCCCAGTTCTCTTCAATGCTCACAGCTGCAGCCCATCAAGGACAACCAGGACCTGTGGGACAGATATTCAAATAGAATCCATTTCCTCTACTCTAGCCAGTAAGTACTACCCTACAAGTCCTCAGAACCCCAAAGGCCACCTTTCATCTGACACCCAGACCCTGGGGAAAGGACTTCTTTTTCCCATGGCAAATGGCCTCCCTTGGCAGCCACTCACCCTGGCAGAAAGTGGGAGCCTAGCTAGAATGATGCAATCGTTGCTGGATTTTTCCAAAAGAAAAGCTGGCAGCAACTAGGGCCCTGGAAGTACTTAGAGCCTCAAACGCCACCTTGAACATATTCCTGAGACCCTGGGGAAAGGACTTCGTTTTTCCCATGGAAAATGGCCTTCATTTGTGGCCACTCTGCCTGGCAGGCAGGGCAGTGCCAAGCCAGGAATCTACAAACTGTGCTGGATCCTTCCAGAACGAAAGCTGCCAGCAACTAGGACCCTGCAAGTCCTTAGAGCCCCAGATGCCACCAGTCATCTGACACCCAGAGCCTGGGCCAATGACTTCGTTTTCCCCATGGAAAATGGCCTCCATTTCTGGCCACTCGCCCTGACCAAGAGGGTGGTGCCCAGCAAGAAATTTGCAAGCTTTGCTGGATTGCTCCAAATCTAAAGCTGCCACTTGTTGTTGTTCTATTTCTCTAGAGTCCCATCATGCTGTTCTCAGATTGCTAAAGTCCATACCTCCTCGGTGTGTTCTTATGGCTGCAGATCTTCACAGCACAGACGCTTTCTTCTGCATGCTGTTCTTTCCCAGTTCAGGGCTCCTTCAAGGCTCTCCCTGAATGGCTACGCCGCCCCCTTTTATCCCAGTTCTCTTCAATGCTCACAGCTGCAGCCCATCAAGGACAACCAGGACCTGTGGGACAGATATTCAAATAGAATCCATTTCCTCTACTCTAGCCAGTAAGTACTACCCTACAAGTCCTCAGAACCCCAAAGGCCACCTTTCATCTGACACCCAGACCCTGGGGAAAGGACTTCTTTTTCCCATGGCAAATGGCCTCCCTTGGCAGCCACTCACCCTGGCAGAAAGTGGGAGCCTAGCTAGAATGATGCAATCGTTGCTGGATTTTTCCAAAAGAAAAGCTGGCAGCAACTAGGGCCCTGGAAGTACTTAGAGCCTCAAACGCCACCTTGAACATATTCCTGAGACCCTGGGGAAAGGACTTCGTTTTTCCCATGGAAAATGGCCTTCATTTGTGGCCACTCTGCCTGGCAGGCAGGGCAGTGCCAAGCCAGGAATCTACAAACTGTGCTGGATCCTTCCAGAACGAAAGCTGCCAGCAACTAGGACCCTGCAAGTCCTTACAGCCCCAGATGCCACCAGTCATCTGACACCCAGAGCCTGGGCCAATGACTTCGTTTTCCCCATGGAAAATGGCCTCCATTTCTGGCCACTCGCCCTGACCAAGAGGGTGGTGCCCAGCAAGAAATTTGCAAGCTTTGCTGGATTGCTCCAAATCTAAAGCTGCCACTTGTTGTTGTTCTATTTCTCTAGAGTCCCATCATGCTGTTCTCAGATTGCTAAAGTCCATACCTCCTCGGTGTGTTCTTATGGCTGCAGATCTTCACAGCACAGACGCTTTCTTCTGCATGCTGTTCTTTCCCAGTTCAGGGCTCCTTCAAGGCTCTCCCTGAATGGCTACGCCGCCCCCTTTTATCCCAGTTCTCTTCAATGCTCACAGCTGCAGCCCATCAAGGACAACCAGGACCTGTGGGACAGATATTCAAATAGAATCCATTTCCTCTACTCTAGCCAGTAAGTACTACCCTACAAGTCCTCAGAACCCCAAAGGCCACCTTTCATCTGACACCCAGACCCTGGGGAAAGGACTTCTTTTTCCCATGGCAAATGGCCTCCCTTGGCAGCCACTCACCCTGGCAGAAAGTGGGAGCCTAGCTAGAATGATGCAATCGTTGCTGGATTTTTCCAAAAGAAAAGCTGGCAGCAACTAGGGCCCTGGAAGTACTTAGAGCCTCAAACGCCACCTTGAACATATTACTGAGACCCTGGGGAAAGGACTTCGTTTTTCCCATGGAAAATGGCCTTCATTTGTGGCCACTCTGCCTGGCAGGCAGGGCAGTGCCAAGCCAGGAATCTACAAACTCTGCTGGATCCTTCCAGAACGAAAGCTGCCAGCAACTAGGACCCTGCAAGTCCTTACAGCCCCAGATGCCACCAGTCATCTGACACCCAGAGCCTGGGCCAATGACTTCGTTTTCCCCATGGAAAATGGCCTCCATTTCTGGCCACTCGCCCTGACCAAGAGGGTGGTGCCCAGCAAGAAATTTGCAAGCTTTGCTGGATTGCTCCAAATCGAAAGCTACCACTTGTTGTTGTTCTATTTCTCTAGAGTCCCATCATGCTGTTCTCAGATTGCTAAAGTCCATACCTCCTCGGTGTGTTCTTATGGCTGCAGATCTTCACAGCACAGACGCTTTCTTCTGCATGCTGTTCTTTCCCAGTTCAGGGCTCCTTCAAGGCTCTCCCTGAATGGCTACGCCGCCCCCTTTTATCCCAGTTCTCTTCAATGCTCACAGCTGCAGCCCATCAAGGACAACCAGGACCTGTGGGACAGATATTCAAATAGAATCCATTTCCTCTACTCTAGCCAGTAAGTACTACCCTACAAGTCCTCAGAACCCCAAAGGCCACCTTTCATCTGACACCCAGACCCTGGGGAAAGGACTTCTTTTTCCCATGGCAAATGGCCTCCCTTGGCAGCCACTCACCCTGGCAGAAAGTGGGAGCCTAGCTAGAATGATGCAATCGTTGCTGGATTTTTCCAAAAGAAAAGCTGGCAGCAACTAGGGCCCTGGAAGTACTTAGAGCCTCAAACGCCACCTTGAACATATTCCTGAGACCCTGGGGAAAGGACTTCGTTTTTCCCATGGAAAATGGCCTTCATTTGTGGCCACTCTGCCTGGCAGGCAGGGCAGTGCCAAGCCAGGAATCTACAAACTGTGCTGGATCCTTCCAGAACGAAAGCTGCCAGCAACTAGGACCCTGCAAGTCCTTACAGCCCCAGATGCCACCAGTCATCTGACACCCAGAGCCTGGGCCAATGACTTCGTTTTCCCCATGGAAAATGGCCTCCATTTCTGGCCACTCGCCCTGACCAAGAGGGTGGTGCCCAGCAAGAAATTTGCAAGCTTTGCTGGATTGCTCCAAATCGAAAGCTGCCACTTGTTGTTGTTCTATTTCTCTAGAGTCCCATCATGCTGTTCTCAGATTGCTAAAGTCCATACCTCCTCGGTGTGTTCTTATGGCTGCAGATCTTCACAGCACAGACGCTTTCTTCTGCATGCTGTTCTTTCCCAGTTCAGGGCTCCTTCAAGGCTCTCCCTGAATGGCTACGCCGCCCCCTTTTATCCCAGTTCTCTTCAATGCTCACAGCTGCAGCCCATCAAGGACAACCAGGACCTGTGGGACAGATATTCAAATAGAATCCATTTCCTCTACTCTAGCCAGTAAGTACTACCCTACAAGTCCTCAGAACCCCAAAGGCCACCTTTCATCTGACACCCAGACCCTGGGGAAAGGACTTCTTTTTCCCATGGCAAATGGCCTCCCTTGGCAGCCACTCACCCTGGCAGAAAGTGGGAGCCTAGCTAGAATGATGCAATCGTTGCTGGATTTTTCCAAAAGAAAAGCTGGCAGCAACTAGGGCCCTGGAAGTACTTAGAGCCTCAAACGCCACCTTGAACATATTCCTGAGACCCTGGGGAAAGGACTTCGTTTTTCCCATGGGAAATGGCCTTCATTTGTGGCCACTCTGCCTGGCAGGCAGGGCAGTGCCAAGCCAGGAATCTACAAACTGTGCTGGATCCTTCCAGAACGAAAGCTGCCAGCAACTAGGACCCTGCAAGTCCTTACAGCCCCAGATGCCACCAGTCATCTGACACCCAGAGCCTGGGCCAATGACTTCGTTTTCCCCATGGAAAATGGCCTCCATTTCTGGCCACTCGCCCTGACCAAGAGGGTGGTGCCCAGCAAGAAATTTGCAAGCTTTGCTGGATTGCTCCAAATCTAAGGCTACCACTTGTTGTTGTTCTATTTCTCTAGAGTCCCATCATGCTGTTCTCAGATTGCTAAAGTCCATACCTCCTCGGTGTGTTCTTATGGCTGCAGATCTTCACAGCACAGACGCTTTCTTCTGCATGCTGTTCTTTCCCAGTTCAGGGCTCCTTCAAGGCTCTCCCTGAATGGCTACGCCGCCCCCTTTTATCCCAGTTCTCTTCAATGCTCACAGCTGCAGCCCATCAAGGACAACCAGGACCTGTGGGACAGATATTCAAATAGAATCCATTTCCTCTACTCTAGCCAGTAAGTACTACCCTACAAGTCCTCAGAACCCCAAAGGCCACCTTTCATCTGACACCCAGACCCTGGGGAAAGGACTTCTTTTTCCCATGGCAAATGGCCTCCCTTGGCAGCCACTCACCCTGGCAGAAAGTGGGAGCCTAGCTAGAATGATGCAATCGTTGCTGGATTTTTCCAAAAGAAAAGCTGGCAGCAACTAGGGCCCTGGAAGTACTTAGAGCCTCAAACGCCACCTTGAACATATTCCTGAGACCCTGGGGAAAGGACTTCGTTTTTCCCATGGGAAATGGCCTTCATTTGTGGCCACTCTGCCTGGCAGGCAGGGCAGTGCCAAGCCAGGAATCTACAAACTGTGCTGGATCCTTCCAGAACGAAAGCTGCCAGCAACTAGGACCCTGCAAGTCCTTACAGCCCCAGATGCCACCAGTCATCTGACACCCAGAGCCTGGGCCAATGACTTCGTTTTCCCCATGGAAAATGGCCTCCATTTCTGGCCACTCGCCCTGACCAAGAGGGTGGTGCCCAGCAAGAAATTTGCAAGCTTTGCTGGATTGCTCCAAATCGAAAGCTGCCACTTGTTGTTGTTCTATTTCTCTAGAGTCCCATAATGCTGTTCTCAGATTGCTAAAGTCCATACCTCCTCGGTGTGTTCTTATGGCTGCAGATCTTCACAGCACAGACGCTTTCTTCTGCATGCTGTTCTTTCCCAGTTCAGGGCTCCTTCAAGGCTCTCCCTGAATGGCTACGCCGCCCCCTTTTATCCCAGTTCTCTTCAATGCTCACAGCTGCAGCCCATCAAGGACAACCAGGACCTGTGGGACAGATATTCAAATAGAATCCATTTCCTCTACTCTAGCCAGTAAGTACTACCCTACAAGTCCTCAGAACCCCAAAGGCCACCTTTCATCTGACACCCAGACCCTGGGGAAAGGACTTCTTTTTCCCATGGCAAATGGCCTCCCTTGGCAGCCACTCACCCTGGCAGAAAGTGGGAGCCTAGCTAGAATGATGCAATCGTTGCTGGATTTTTCCAAAAGAAAAGCTGGCAGCAACTAGGGCCCTGGAAGTACTTAGAGCCTCAAACGCCACCTTGAACATATTCCTGAGACCCTGGGGAAAGGACTTCGTTTTTCCCATGGGAAATGGCCTTCATTTGTGGCCACTCTGCCTGGCAGGCAGGGCAGTGCCAAGCCAGGAATCTACAAACTGTGCTGGATCCTTCCAGAACGAAAGCTGCCAGCAACTAGGACCCTGCAAGTCCTTACAGCCCCAGATGCCACCAGTCATCTGACACCCAGAGCCTGGGCCAATGACTTCGTTTTCCCCATGGAAAATGGCCTCCATTTCTGGCCACTCGCCCTGACCAAGAGGGTGGTGCCCAGCAAGAAATTTGCAAGCTTTGCTGGATTGCTCCAAATCGAAAGCTACCACTTGTTGTTGTTCTATTTCTCTAGAGTCCCATCATGCTGTTCTCAGATTGCTAAAGTCCATACCTCCTCGGTGTGTTCTTATGGCTGCAGATCTTCACAGCACAGACGCTTTCTTCTGCATGCTGTTCTTTCCCAGTTCAGGGCTCCTTCAAGGCTCTCCCTGAATGGCTACGCCGCCCCCTTTTATCCCAGTTCTCTTCAATGCTCACAGCTGCAGCCCATCAAGGACAACCAGGACCTGTGGGACAGATATTCAAATAGAATCCATTTCCTCTACTCTAGCCAGTAAGTACTACCCTACAAGTCCTCAGAACCCCAAAGGCCACCTTTCATCTGACACCCAGACCCTGGGGAAAGGACTTCTTTTTCCCATGGCAAATGGCCTCCCTTGGCAGCCACTCACCCTGGCAGAAAGTGGGAGCCTAGCTAGAATGATGCAATCGTTGCTGGATTTTTCCAAAAGAAAAGCTGGCAGCAACTAGGGCCCTGGAAGTACTTAGAGCCTCAAACGCCACCTTGAACATATTCCTGAGACCCTGGGGAAAGGACTTCGTTTTTCCCATGGAAAATGGCCTTCATTTGTGGCCACTCTGCCTGGCAGGCAGGGCAGTGCCAAGCCAGGAATCTACAAACTGCGCTGGATCCTTCCAGAACGAAAGCTGCCAGCAACTAGGACCCTGCAAGTCCTTACAGCCCCAGATGCCACCAGTCATCTGACACCCAGAGCCTGGGCCAATGACTTCGTTTTCCCCATGGAAAATGGCCTCCATTTCTGGCCACTCGCCCTGACCAAGAGGGTGGTGCCCAGCAAGAAATTTGCAAGCTTTGCTGGATTGCTCCAAATCGAAAGCTGCCACTTGTTGTTCTTCTATTTCTCTAGAGTCCCATCATGCTGTTCTCAGATTGCTAAAGTCCATACCTCCTCGGTGTGTTCTTATGGCTGCAGATCTTCACAGCACAGACGCTTTCTTCTGCATGCTGTTCTTTCCCAGTTCAGGGCTCCTTCAAGGCTCTCCCTGAATGGCTACGCCGCCCCCTTTTATCCCAGTTCTCTTCAATGCTCACAGCTGCAGCCCATCAAGGACAACCAGGACCTGTGGGACAGATATTCAAATAGAATCCATTTCCTCTACTCTAGCCAGTAAGTACTACCCTACAAGTCCTCAGAACCCCAAAGGCCACCTTTCATCTGACACCCAGACCCTGGGGAAAGGACTTCTTTTTCCCATGGCAAATGGCCTCCCTTGGCAGCCACTCACCCTGGCAGAAAGTGGGAGCCTAGCTAGAATGATGCAATCGTTGCTGGATTTTTCCAAAAGAAAAGCTGCCAGCAACTAGGGCCCTGGAAGTACTTAGAGCCTCAAACGCCACCTTGAACATATTCCTGAGACCCTGGGGAAAGGACTTCGTTTTTCCCATGGAAAATGGCCTTCATTTGTGGCCACTCTGCCTGGCAGGCAGGGCAGTGCCAAGCCAGGAATCTACAAACTGTGCTGGATCCTTCCAGAACGAAAGCTGCCAGCAACTAGGACCCTGCAAGTCCTTAGAGCCCCAGATGCCACCAGTCATCTGACACCCAGAGCCTGGGCCAATGACTTCGTTTTCCCCATGGAAAATGGCCTCCATTTCTGGCCACTCGCCCTGACCAAGAGGGTGGTGCCCAGCAAGAAATTTGCAAGCTTTGCTGGATTGCTCCAAATCGAAAGCTACCACTTGTTGTTGTTCTATTTCTCTAGAGTCCCATCATGCTGTTCTCAGATTGCTAAAGTCCATACCTCCTCGGTGTGTTCTTATGGCTGCAGATCTTCACAGCACAGACGCTTTCTTCTGCATGCTGTTCTTTCCCAGTTCAGGGCTCCTTCAAGGCTCTCCCTGAATGGCTACGCCGCCCCCTTTTATCCCAGTTCTCTTCAATGCTCACAGCTGCAGCCCATCAAGGACAACCAGGACCTGTGGGACAGATATTCAAATAGAATCCATTTCCTCTACTCTAGCCAGTAAGTACTACCCTACAAGTCCTCAGAACCCCAAAGGCCACCTTTCATCTGACACCCAGACCCTGGGGAAAGGACTTCTTTTTCCCATGGCAAATGGCCTCCCTTGGCAGCCACTCACCCTGGCAGAAAGTGGGAGCCTAGCTAGAATGATGCAATCGTTGCTGGATTTTTCCAAAAGAAAAGCTGGCAGCAACTAGGGCCCTGGAAGTACTTAGAGCCTCAAACGCCACCTTGAACATATTACTGAGACCCTGGGGAAAGGACTTCGTTTTTCCCATGGAAAATGGCCTTCATTTGTGGCCACTCTGCCTGGCAGGCAGGGCAGTGCCAAGCCAGGAATCTACAAACTGTGCTGGATCCTTCCAGAACGAAAGCTGCCAGCAACTAGGACCCTGCAAGTCCTTACAGCCCCAGATGCCACCAGTCATCTGACACCCAGAGCCTGGGCCAATGACTTCGTTTTCCCCATGGAAAATGGCCTCCATTTCTGGCCACTCGCCCTGACCAAGAGGGTGGTGCCCAGCAAGAAATTTGCAAGCTTTGCTGGATTGCTCCAAATCGAAAGCTGCCACTTGTTGTTGTTCTATTTCTCTAGAGTCCCATCATGCTGTTCTCAGATTGCTAAAGTCCATACCTCCTCGGTGTGTTCTTATGGCTGCAGATCTTCACAGCACAGACGCTTTCTTCTGCATGCTGTTCTTTCCCAGTTCAGGGCTCCTTCAAGGCTCTCCCTGAATGGCTACGCCGCCCCCTTTTATCCCAGTTCTCTTCAATGCTCACAGCTGCAGCCCATCAAGGACAACCAGGACCTGTGGGACAGATATTCAAATAGAATCCATTTCCTCTACTCTAGCCAGTAAGTACTACCCTACAAGTCCTCAGAACCCCAAAGGCCACCTTTCATCTGACACCCAGACCCTGGGGAAAGGACTTCTTTTTCCCATGGCAAATGGCCTCCCTTGGCAGCCACTCACCCTGGCAGAAAGTGGGAGCCTAGCTAGAATGATGCAATCGTTGCTGGATTTTTCCAAAAGAAAAGCTGGCAGCAACTAGGGCCCTGGAAGTACTTAGAGCCTCAAACGCCACCTTGAACATATTACTGAGACCCTGGGGAAAGGACTTCGTTTTTCCCATGGAAAATGGCCTTCATTTGTGGCCACTCTGCCTGGCAGGCAGGGCAGTGCCAAGCCAGGAATCTACAAACTGTGCTGGATCCTTCCAGAACGAAAGCTGCCAGCAACTAGGACCCTGCAAGTCCTTACAGCCCCAGATGCCACCAGTCATCTGACACCCAGAGCCTGGGCCAATGACTTCGTTTTCCCCATGGAAAATGGCCTCCATTTCTGGCCACTCGCCCTGACCAAGAGGGTGGTGCCCAGCAAGAAATTTGCAAGCTTTGCTGGATTGCTCCAAATCGAAAGCTGTCACTTGTTGTTCTTCTATTTCTCTAGAGTCCCATAATGCTGTTCTCAGATTGCTAAAGTCCATACCTCCTCGGTGTGTTCTTATGGCTGCAGATCTTCACAGCACAGACGCTTTCTTCTGCATGCTGTTCTTTCCCAGTTCAGGGCTCCTTCAAGGCTCTCCCTGAATGGCTACGCCGCCCCCTTTTATCCCAGTTCTCTTCAATGCTCACAGCTGCAGCCCATCAAGGACAACCAGGACCTGTGGGGCAAAGCCTCTAGACAGATATTCAAATAGAATCCATTTCCTCTACTCTAGCCAGTAAGTACTACCCTACAAGTCCTCAGAACCCCAAAGGCCACCTTTCATCTGACACCCAGACCCTGGGGAAAGGACTTCTTTTTCCCATGGCAAATGGCCTCCCTTGGCAGCCACTCACCCTGGCAGAAAGTGGGAGCCTAGCTAGAATGATGCAATCGTTGCTGGATTTTTCCAAAAGAAAAGCTGGCAGCAACTAGGGCCCTGGAAGTACTTAGAGCCTCAAACGCCACCTTGAACATATTCCTGAGACCCTGGGGAAAGGACTTCGTTTTTCCCATGGAAAATGGCCTTCATTTGTGGCCACTCTGCCTGGCAGGCAGGGCAGTGCCAAGCCAGGAATCTACAAACTGTGCTGGATCCTTCCAGAACGAAAGCTGCCAGCAACTAGGACCCTGCAAGTCCTTACAGCCCCAGATGCCACCAGTCATCTGACACCCAGAGCCTGGGCCAATGACTTCGTTTTCCCCATGGAAAATGGCCTCCATTTCTGGCCACTCGCCCTGACCAAGAGGGTGGTGCCCAGCAAGAAATTTGCAAGCTTTGCTGGATTGCTCCAAATCGAAAGCTGCCACTTGTTGTTGTTCTATTTCTCTAGAGTCCCATCATGCTGTTCTCAGATTGCTAAAGTCCATACCTCCTCGGTGTGTTCTTATGGCTGCAGATCTTCACAGCACAGACGCTTTCTTCTGCATGCTGTTCTTTCCCAGTTCAGGGCTCCTTCAAGGCTCTCCCTGAATGGCTACGCCGCCCCCTTTTATCCCAGTTCTCTTCAATGCTCACAGCTGCAGCCCATCAAGGACAACCAGGACCTGTGGGACAGATATTCAAATAGAATCCATTTCCTCTACTCTAGCCAGTAAGTACTACCCTACAAGTCCTCAGAACCCCAAAGGCCACCTTTCATCTGACACCCAGACCCTGGGGAAAGGACTTCTTTTTCCCATGGCAAATGGCCTCCCTTGGCAGCCACTCACCCTGGCAGAAAGTGGGAGCCTAGCTAGAATGATGCAATCGTTGCTGGATTTTTCCAAAAGAAAAGCTGGCAGCAACTAGGGCCCTGGAAGTACTTAGAGCCTCAAACGCCACCTTGAACATATTCCTGAGACCCTGGGGAAAGGACTTCGTTTTTCCCATGGAAAATGGCCTTCATTTGTGGCCACTCTGCCTGGCAGGCAGGGCAGTGCCAAGCCAGGAATCTACAAACTGTGCTGGATCCTTCCAGAACGAAAGCTGCCAGCAACTAGGACCCTGCAAGTCCTTAGAGCCCCAGATGCCACCAGTCATCTGACACCCAGAGCCTGGGCCAATGACTTCGTTTTCCCCATGGAAAATGGCCTCCATTTCTGGCCACTCGCCCTGACCAAGAGGGTGGTGCCCAGCAAGAAATTTGCAAGCTTTGCTGGATTGCTCCAAATCTAAAGCTGCCACTTGTTGTTGTTCTATTTCTCTAGAGTCCCATCATGCTGTTCTCAGATTGCTAAAGTCCATACCTCCTCGGTGTGTTCTTATGGCTGCAGATCTTCACAGCACAGACGCTTTCTTCTGCATGCTGTTCTTTCCCAGTTCAGGGCTCCTTCAAGGCTCTCCCTGAATGGCTACGCCGCCCCCTTTTATCCCAGTTCTCTTCAATGCTCACAGCTGCAGCCCATCAAGGACAACCAGGACCTGTGGGACAGATATTCAAATAGAATCCATTTCCTCTACTCTAGCCAGTAAGTACTACCCTACAAGTCCTCAGAACCCCAAAGGCCACCTTTCATCTGACACCCAGACCCTGGGGAAAGGACTTCTTTTTCCCATGGCAAATGGCCTCCCTTGGCAGCCACTCACCCTGGCAGAAAGTGGGAGCCTAGCTAGAATGATGCAATCGTTGCTGGATTTTTCCAAAAGAAAAGCTGGCAGCAACTAGGGCCCTGGAAGTACTTAGAGCCTCAAACGCCACCTTGAACATATTCCTGAGACCCTGGGGAAAGGACTTCGTTTTTCCCATGGAAAATGGCCTTCATTTGTGGCCACTCTGCCTGGCAGGCAGGGCAGTGCCAAGCCAGGAATCTACAAACTGTGCTGGATCCTTCCAGAACGAAAGCTGCCAGCAACTAGGACCCTGCAAGTCCTTACAGCCCCAGATGCCACCAGTCATCTGACACCCAGAGCCTGGGCCAATGACTTCGTTTTCCCCATGGAAAATGGCCTCCATTTCTGGCCACTCGCCCTGACCAAGAGGGTGGTGCCCAGCAAGAAATTTGCAAGCTTTGCTGGATTGCTCCAAATCTAAAGCTGCCACTTGTTGTTGTTCTATTTCTCTAGAGTCCCATCATGCTGTTCTCAGATTGCTAAAGTCCATACCTCCTCGGTGTGTTCTTATGGCTGCAGATCTTCACAGCACAGACGCTTTCTTCTGCATGCTGTTCTTTCCCAGTTCAGGGCTCCTTCAAGGCTCTCCCTGAATGGCTACGCCGCCCCCTTTTATCCCAGTTCTCTTCAATGCTCACAGCTGCAGCCCATCAAGGACAACCAGGACCTGTGGGACAGATATTCAAATAGAATCCATTTCCTCTACTCTAGCCAGTAAGTACTACCCTACAAGTCCTCAGAACCCCAAAGGCCACCTTTCATCTGACACCCAGACCCTGGGGAAAGGACTTCTTTTTCCCATGGCAAATGGCCTCCCTTGGCAGCCACTCACCCTGGCAGAAAGTGGGAGCCTAGCTAGAATGATGCAATCGTTGCTGGATTTTTCCAAAAGAAAAGCTGGCAGCAACTAGGGCCCTGGAAGTACTTAGAGCCTCAAACGCCACCTTGAACATATTACTGAGACCCTGGGGAAAGGACTTCGTTTTTCCCATGGAAAATGGCCTTCATTTGTGGCCACTCTGCCTGGCAGGCAGGGCAGTGCCAAGCCAGGAATCTACAAACTCTGCTGGATCCTTCCAGAACGAAAGCTGCCAGCAACTAGGACCCTGCAAGTCCTTACAGCCCCAGATGCCACCAGTCATCTGACACCCAGAGCCTGGGCCAATGACTTCGTTTTCCCCATGGAAAATGGCCTCCATTTCTGGCCACTCGCCCTGACCAAGAGGGTGGTGCCCAGCAAGAAATTTGCAAGCTTTGCTGGATTGCTCCAAATCGAAAGCTACCACTTGTTGTTGTTCTATTTCTCTAGAGTCCCATCATGCTGTTCTCAGATTGCTAAAGTCCATACCTCCTCGGTGTGTTCTTATGGCTGCAGATCTTCACAGCACAGACGCTTTCTTCTGCATGCTGTTCTTTCCCAGTTCAGGGCTCCTTCAAGGCTCTCCCTGAATGGCTACGCCGCCCCCTTTTATCCCAGTTCTCTTCAATGCTCACAGCTGCAGCCCATCAAGGACAACCAGGACCTGTGGGACAGATATTCAAATAGAATCCATTTCCTCTACTCTAGCCAGTAAGTACTACCCTACAAGTCCTCAGAACCCCAAAGGCCACCTTTCATCTGACACCCAGACCCTGGGGAAAGGACTTCTTTTTCCCATGGCAAATGGCCTCCCTTGGCAGCCACTCACCCTGGCAGAAAGTGGGAGCCTAGCTAGAATGATGCAATCGTTGCTGGATTTTTCCAAAAGAAAAGCTGGCAGCAACTAGGGCCCTGGAAGTACTTAGAGCCTCAAACGCCACCTTGAACATATTCCTGAGACCCTGGGGAAAGGACTTCGTTTTTCCCATGGAAAATGGCCTTCATTTGTGGCCACTCTGCCTGGCAGGCAGGGCAGTGCCAAGCCAGGAATCTACAAACTGTGCTGGATCCTTCCAGAACGAAAGCTGCCAGCAACTAGGACCCTGCAAGTCCTTACAGCCCCAGATGCCACCAGTCATCTGACACCCAGAGCCTGGGCCAATGACTTCGTTTTCCCCATGGAAAATGGCCTCCATTTCTGGCCACTCGCCCTGACCAAGAGGGTGGTGCCCAGCAAGAAATTTGCAAGCTTTGCTGGATTGCTCCAAATCGAAAGCTGCCACTTGTTGTTGTTCTATTTCTCTAGAGTCCCATCATGCTGTTCTCAGATTGCTAAAGTCCATACCTCCTCGGTGTGTTCTTATGGCTGCAGATCTTCACAGCACAGACGCTTTCTTCTGCATGCTGTTCTTTCCCAGTTCAGGGCTCCTTCAAGGCTCTCCCTGAATGGCTACGCCGCCCCCTTTTATCCCAGTTCTCTTCAATGCTCACAGCTGCAGCCCATCAAGGACAACCAGGACCTGTGGGACAGATATTCAAATAGAATCCATTTCCTCTACTCTAGCCAGTAAGTACTACCCTACAAGTCCTCAGAACCCCAAAGGCCACCTTTCATCTGACACCCAGACCCTGGGGAAAGGACTTCTTTTTCCCATGGCAAATGGCCTCCCTTGGCAGCCACTCACCCTGGCAGAAAGTGGGAGCCTTGCTAGAATGATGCAATCGTTGCTGGATTTTTCCAAAAGAAAAGCTGGCAGCAACTAGGGCCCTGGAAGTACTTAGAGCCTCAAACGCCACCTTGAACATATTCCTGAGACCCTGGGGAAAGGACTTCGTTTTTCCCATGGGAAATGGCCTTCATTTGTGGCCACTCTGCCTGGCAGGCAGGGCAGTGCCAAGCCAGGAATCTACAAACTGTGCTGGATCCTTCCAGAACGAAAGCTGCCAGCAACTAGGACCCTGCAAGTCCTTACAGCCCCAGATGCCACCAGTCATCTGACACCCAGAGCCTGGGCCAATGACTTCGTTTTCCCCATGGAAAATGGCCTCCATTTCTGGCCACTCGCCCTGACCAAGAGGGTGGTGCCCAGCAAGAAATTTGCAAGCTTTGCTGGATTGCTCCAAATCTAAGGCTACCACTTGTTGTTGTTCTATTTCTCTAGAGTCCCATCATGCTGTTCTCAGATTGCTAAAGTCCATACCTCCTCGGTGTGTTCTTATGGCTGCAGATCTTCACAGCACAGACGCTTTCTTCTGCATGCTGTTCTTTCCCAGTTCAGGGCTCCTTCAAGGCTCTCCCTGAATGGCTACGCCGCCCCCTTTTATCCCAGTTCTCTTCAATGCTCACAGCTGCAGCCCATCAAGGACAACCAGGACCTGTGGGACAGATATTCAAATAGAATCCATTTCCTCTACTCTAGCCAGTAAGTACTACCCTACAAGTCCTCAGAACCCCAAAGGCCACCTTTCATCTGACACCCAGACCCTGGGGAAAGGACTTCTTTTTCCCATGGCAAATGGCCTCCCTTGGCAGCCACTCACCCTGGCAGAAAGTGGGAGCCTAGCTAGAATGATGCAATCGTTGCTGGATTTTTCCAAAAGAAAAGCTGGCAGCAACTAGGGCCCTGGAAGTACTTAGAGCCTCAAACGCCACCTTGAACATATTCCTGAGACCCTGGGGAAAGGACTTCGTTTTTCCCATGGGAAATGGCCTTCATTTGTGGCCACTCTGCCTGGCAGGCAGGGCAGTGCCAAGCCAGGAATCTACAAACTGTGCTGGATCCTTCCAGAACGAAAGCTGCCAGCAACTAGGACCCTGCAAGTCCTTACAGCCCCAGATGCCACCAGTCATCTGACACCCAGAGCCTGGGCCAATGACTTCGTTTTCCCCATGGAAAATGGCCTCCATTTCTGGCCACTCGCCCTGACCAAGAGGGTGGTGCCCAGCAAGAAATTTGCAAGCTTTGCTGGATTGCTCCAAATCTAAAGCTGCCACTTGTTGTTGTTCTATTTCTCTAGAGTCCCATCATGCTGTTCTCAGATTGCTAAAGTCCATACCTCCTCGGTGTGTTCTTATGGCTGCAGATCTTCACAGCACAGACGCTTTCTTCTGCATGCTGTTCTTTCCCAGTTCAGGGCTCCTTCAAGGCTCTCCCTGAATGGCTACGCCGCCCCCTTTTATCCCAGTTCTCTTCAATGCTCACAGCTGCAGCCCATCAAGGACAACCAGGACCTGTGGGACAGATATTCAAATAGAATCCATTTCCTCTACTCTAGCCAGTAAGTACTACCCTACAAGTCCTCAGAACCCCAAAGGCCACCTTTCATCTGACACCCAGACCCTGGGGAAAGGACTTCTTTTTCCCATGGCAAATGGCCTCCCTTGGCAGCCACTCACCCTGGCAGAAAGTGGGAGCCTAGCTAGAATGATGCAATCGTTGCTGGATTTTTCCAAAAGAAAAGCTGGCAGCAACTAGGGCCCTGGAAGTACTTAGAGCCTCAAACGCCACCTTGAACATATTCCTGAGACCCTGGGGAAAGGACTTCGTTTTTCCCATGGGAAATGGCCTTCATTTGTGGCCACTCTGCCTGGCAGGCAGGGCAGTGCCAAGCCAGGAATCTACAAACTGTGCTGGATCCTTCCAGAACGAAAGCTGCCAGCAACTAGGACCCTGCAAGTCCTTACAGCCCCAGATGCCACCAGTCATCTGACACCCAGAGCCTGGGCCAATGACTTCGTTTTCCCCATGGAAAATGGCCTCCATTTCTGGCCACTCGCCCTGACCAAGAGGGTGGTGCCCAGCAAGAAATTTGCAAGCTTTGCTGGATTGCTCCAAATCGAAAGCTACCACTTGTTGTTGTTCTATTTCTCTAGAGTCCCATCATGCTGTTCTCAGATTGCTAAAGTCCATACCTCCTCGGTGTGTTCTTATGGCTGCAGATCTTCACAGCACAGACGCTTTCTTCTGCATGCTGTTCTTTCCCAGTTCAGGGCTCCTTCAAGGCTCTCCCTGAATGGCTACGCCGCCCCCTTTTATCCCAGTTCTCTTCAATGCTCACAGCTGCAGCCCATCAAGGACAACCAGGACCTGTGGGACAGATATTCAAATAGAATCCATTTCCTCTACTCTAGCCAGTAAGTACTACCCTACAAGTCCTCAGAACCCCAAAGGCCACCTTTCATCTGACACCCAGACCCTGGGGAAAGGACTTCTTTTTCCCATGGCAAATGGCCTCCCTTGGCAGCCACTCACCCTGGCAGAAAGTGGGAGCCTAGCTAGAATGATGCAATCGTTGCTGGATTTTTCCAAAAGAAAAGCTGGCAGCAACTAGGGCCCTGGAAGTACTTAGAGCCTCAAACGCCACCTTGAACATATTCCTGAGACCCTGGGGAAAGGACTTCGTTTTTCCCATGGGAAATGGCCTTCATTTGTGGCCACTCTGCCTGGCAGGCAGGGCAGTGCCAAGCCAGGAATCTACAAACTGCGCTGGATCCTTCCAGAACGAAAGCTGCCAGCAACTAGGACCCTGCAAGTCCTTACAGCCCCAGATGCCACCAGTCATCTGACACCCAGAGCCTGGGCCAATGACTTCGTTTTCCCCATGGAAAATGGCCTCCATTTCTGGCCACTCGCCCTGACCAAGAGGGTGGTGCCCAGCAAGAAATTTGCAAGCTTTGCTGGATTGCTCCAAATCGAAAGCTGCCACTTGTTGTTGTTCTATTTCTCTAGAGTCCCATCATGCTGTTCTCAGATTGCTAAAGTCCATACCTCCTCGGTGTGTTCTTATGGCTGCAGATCTTCACAGCACAGACGCTTTCTTCTGCATGCTGTTCTTTCCCAGTTCAGGGCTCCTTCAAGGCTCTCCCTGAATGGCTACGCCGCCCCCTTTTATCCCAGTTCTCTTCAATGCTCACAGCTGCAGCCCATCAAGGACAACCAGGACCTGTGGGACAGATATTCAAATAGAATCCATTTCCTCTACTCTAGCCAGTAAGTACTACCCTACAAGTCCTCAGAACCCCAAAGGCCACCTTTCATCTGACACCCAGACCCTGGGGAAAGGACTTCTTTTTCCCATGGCAAATGGCCTCCCTTGGCAGCCACTCACCCTGGCAGAAAGTGGGAGCCTAGCTAGAATGATGCAATCGTTGCTGGATTTTTCCAAAAGAAAAGCTGCCAGCAACTAGGGCCCTGGAAGTACTTAGAGCCTCAAACGCCACCTTGAACATATTCCTGAGACCCTGGGGAAAGGACTTCGTTTTTCCCATGGAAAATGGCCTTCATTTGTGGCCACTCTGCCTGGCAGGCAGGGCAGTGCCAAGCCAGGAATCTACAAACTGTGCTGGATCCTTCCAGAACGAAAGCTGCCAGCAACTAGGACCCTGCAAGTCCTTAGAGCCCCAGATGCCACCAGTCATCTGACACCCAGAGCCTGGGCCAATGACTTCGTTTTCCCCATGGAAAATGGCCTCCATTTCTGGCCACTCGCCCTGACCAAGAGGGTGGTGCCCAGCAAGAAATTTGCAAGCTTTGCTGGATTGCTCCAAATCGAAAGCTACCACTTGTTGTTGTTCTATTTCTCTAGAGTCCCATCATGCTGTTCTCAGATTGCTAAAGTCCATACCTCCTCGGTGTGTTCTTATGGCTGCAGATCTTCACAGCACAGACGCTTTCTTCTGCATGCTGTTCTTTCCCAGTTCAGGGCTCCTTCAAGGCTCTCCCTGAATGGCTACGCCGCCCCCTTTTATCCCAGTTCTCTTCAATGCTCACAGCTGCAGCCCATCAAGGACAACCAGGACCTGTGGGACAGATATTCAAATAGAATCCATTTCCTCTACTCTAGCCAGTAAGTACTACCCTACAAGTCCTCAGAACCCCAAAGGCCACCTTTCATCTGACACCCAGACCCTGGGGAAAGGACTTCTTTTTCCCATGGCAAATGGCCTCCCTTGGCAGCCACTCACCCTGGCAGAAAGTGGGAGCCTAGCTAGAATGATGCAATCGTTGCTGGATTTTTCCAAAAGAAAAGCTGGCAGCAACTAGGGCCCTGGAAGTACTTAGAGCCTCAAACGCCACCTTGAACATATTACTGAGACCCTGGGGAAAGGACTTCGTTTTTCCCATGGAAAATGGCCTTCATTTGTGGCCACTCTGCCTGGCAGGCAGGGCAGTGCCAAGCCAGGAATCTACAAACTGTGCTGGATCCTTCCAGAACGAAAGCTGCCAGCAACTAGGACCCTGCAAGTCCTTACAGCCCCAGATGCCACCAGTCATCTGACACCCAGAGCCTGGGCCAATGACTTCGTTTTCCCCATGGAAAATGGCCTCCATTTCTGGCCACTCGCCCTGACCAAGAGGGTGGTGCCCAGCAAGAAATTTGCAAGCTTTGCTGGATTGCTCCAAATCGAAAGCTGCCACTTGTTGTTGTTCTATTTCTCTAGAGTCCCATCATGCTGTTCTCAGATTGCTAAAGTCCATACCTCCTCGGTGTGTTCTTATGGCTGCAGATCTTCACAGCACAGACGCTTTCTTCTGCATGCTGTTCTTTCCCAGTTCAGGGCTCCTTCAAGGCTCTCCCTGAATGGCTACGCCGCCCCCTTTTATCCCAGTTCTCTTCAATGCTCACAGCTGCAGCCCATCAAGGACAACCAGGACCTGTGGGACAGATATTCAAATAGAATCCATTTCCTCTACTCTAGCCAGTAAGTACTACCCTACAAGTCCTCAGAACCCCAAAGGCCACCTTTCATCTGACACCCAGACCCTGGGGAAAGGACTTCTTTTTCCCATGGCAAATGGCCTCCCTTGGCAGCCACTCACCCTGGCAGAAAGTGGGAGCCTAGCTAGAATGATGCAATCGTTGCTGGATTTTTCCAAAAGAAAAGCTGGCAGCAACTAGGGCCCTGGAAGTACTTAGAGCCTCAAACGCCACCTTGAACATATTACTGAGACCCTGGGGAAAGGACTTCGTTTTTCCCATGGAAAATGGCCTTCATTTGTGGCCACTCTGCCTGGCAGGCAGGGCAGTGCCAAGCCAGGAATCTACAAACTGTGCTGGATCCTTCCAGAACGAAAGCTGCCAGCAACTAGGACCCTGCAAGTCCTTACAGCCCCAGATGCCACCAGTCATCTGACACCCAGAGCCTGGGCCAATGACTTCGTTTTCCCCATGGAAAATGGCCTCCATTTCTGGCCACTCGCCCTGACCAAGAGGGTGGTGCCCAGCAAGAAATTTGCAAGCTTTGCTGGATTGCTCCAAATCGAAAGCTGCCACTTGTTGTTGTTCTATTTCTCTAGAGTCCCATCATGCTGTTCTCAGATTGCTAAAGTCCATACCTCCTCGGTGTGTTCTTATGGCTGCAGATCTTCACAGCACAGACGCTTTCTTCTGCATGCTGTTCTTTCCCAGTTCAGGGCTCCTTCAAGGCTCTCCCTGAATGGCTACGCCGCCCCCTTTTATCCCAGTTCTCTTCAATGCTCACAGCTGCAGCCCATCAAGGACAACCAGGACCTGTGGGACAGATATTCAAATAGAATCCATTTCCTCTACTCTAGCCAGTAAGTACTACCCTACAAGTCCTCAGAACCCCAAAGGCCACCTTTCATCTGACACCCAGACCCTGGGGAAAGGACTTCTTTTTCCCATGGCAAATGGCCTCCCTTGGCAGCCACTCACCCTGGCAGAAAGTGGGAGCCTAGCTAGAATGATGCAATCGTTGCTGGATTTTTCCAAAAGAAAAGCTGGCAGCAACTAGGGCCCTGGAAGTACTTAGAGCCTCAAACGCCACCTTGAACATATTCCTGAGACCCTGGGGAAAGGACTTCGTTTTTCCCATGGAAAATGGCCTTCATTTGTGGCCACTCTGCCTGGCAGGCAGGGCAGTGCCAAGCCAGGAATCTACAAACTGTGCTGGATCCTTCCAGAACGAAAGCTGCCAGCAACTAGGACCCTGCAAGTCCTTACAGCCCCAGATGCCACCAGTCATCTGACACCCAGAGCCTGGGCCAATGACTTCGTTTTCCCCATGGAAAATGGCCTCCATTTCTGGCCACTCGCCCTGACCAAGAGGGTGGTGCCCAGCAAGAAATTTGCAAGCTTTGCTGGATTGCTCCAAATCGAAAGCTGCCACTTGTTGTTGTTCTATTTCTCTAGAGTCCCATCATGCTGTTCTCAGATTGCTAAAGTCCATACCTCCTCGGTGTGTTCTTATGGCTGCAGATCTTCACAGCACAGACGCTTTCTTCTGCATGCTGTTCTTTCCCAGTTCAGGGCTCCTTCAAGGCTCTCCCTGAATGGCTACGCCGCCCCCTTTTATCCCAGTTCTCTTCAATGCTCACAGCTGCAGCCCATCAAGGACAACCAGGACCTGTGGGACAGATATTCAAATAGAATCCATTTCCTCTACTCTAGCCAGTAAGTACTACCCTACAAGTCCTCAGAACCCCAAAGGCCACCTTTCATCTGACACCCAGACCCTGGGGAAAGGACTTCTTTTTCCCATGGCAAATGGCCTCCCTTGGCAGCCACTCACCCTGGCAGAAAGTGGGAGCCTAGCTAGAATGATGCAATCGTTGCTGGATTTTTCCAAAAGAAAAGCTGGCAGCAACTAGGGCCCTGGAAGTACTTAGAGCCTCAAACGCCACCTTGAACATATTACTGAGACCCTGGGGAAAGGACTTCGTTTTTCCCATGGAAAATGGCCTTCATTTGTGGCCACTCTGCCTGGCAGGCAGGGCAGTGCCAAGCCAGGAATCTACAAACTCTGCTGGATCCTTCCAGAACGAAAGCTGCCAGCAACTAGGACCCTGCAAGTCCTTACAGCCCCAGATGCCACCAGTCATCTGACACCCAGAGCCTGGGCCAATGACTTCGTTTTCCCCATGGAAAATGGCCTCCATTTCTGGCCACTCGCCCTGACCAAGAGGGTGGTGCCCAGCAAGAAATTTGCAAGCTTTGCTGGATTGCTCCAAATCGAAAGCTACCACTTGTTGTTGTTCTATTTCTCTAGAGTCCCATCATGCTGTTCTCAGATTGCTAAAGTCCATACCTCCTCGGTGTGTTCTTATGGCTGCAGATCTTCACAGCACAGACGCTTTCTTCTGCATGCTGTTCTTTCCCAGTTCAGGGCTCCTTCAAGGCTCTCCCTGAATGGCTACGCCGCCCCCTTTTATCCCAGTTCTCTTCAATGCTCACAGCTGCAGCCCATCAAGGACAACCAGGACCTGTGGGACAGATATTCAAATAGAATCCATTTCCTCTACTCTAGCCAGTAAGTACTACCCTACAAGTCCTCAGAACCCCAAAGGCCACCTTTCATCTGACACCCAGACCCTGGGGAAAGGACTTCTTTTTCCCATGGCAAATGGCCTCCCTTGGCAGCCACTCACCCTGGCAGAAAGTGGGAGCCTAGCTAGAATGATGCAATCGTTGCTGGATTTTTCCAAAAGAAAAGCTGGCAGCAACTAGGGCCCTGGAAGTACTTAGAGCCTCAAACGCCACCTTGAACATATTCCTGAGACCCTGGGGAAAGGACTTCGTTTTTCCCATGGAAAATGGCCTTCATTTGTGGCCACTCTGCCTGGCAGGCAGGGCAGTGCCAAGCCAGGAATCTACAAACTGTGCTGGATCCTTCCAGAACGAAAGCTGCCAGCAACTAGGACCCTGCAAGTCCTTACAGCCCCAGATGCCACCAGTCATCTGACACCCAGAGCCTGGGCCAATGACTTCGTTTTCCCCATGGAAAATGGCCTCCATTTCTGGCCACTCGCCCTGACCAAGAGGGTGGTGCCCAGCAAGAAATTTGCAAGCTTTGCTGGATTGCTCCAAATCGAAAGCTGCCACTTGTTGTTGTTCTATTTCTCTAGAGTCCCATCATGCTGTTCTCAGATTGCTAAAGTCCATACCTCCTCGGTGTGTTCTTATGGCTGCAGATCTTCACAGCACAGACGCTTTCTTCTGCATGCTGTTCTTTCCCAGTTCAGGGCTCCTTCAAGGCTCTCCCTGAATGGCTACGCCGCCCCCTTTTATCCCAGTTCTCTTCAATGCTCACAGCTGCAGCCCATCAAGGACAACCAGGACCTGTGGGACAGATATTCAAATAGAATCCATTTCCTCTACTCTAGCCAGTAAGTACTACCCTACAAGTCCTCAGAACCCCAAAGGCCACCTTTCATCTGACACCCAGACCCTGGGGAAAGGACTTCTTTTTCCCATGGCAAATGGCCTCCCTTGGCAGCCACTCACCCTGGCAGAAAGTGGGAGCCTAGCTAGAATGATGCAATCGTTGCTGGATTTTTCCAAAAGAAAAGCTGGCAGCAACTAGGGCCCTGGAAGTACTTAGAGCCTCAAACGCCACCTTGAACATATTACTGAGACCCTGGGGAAAGGACTTCGTTTTTCCCATGGAAAATGGCCTTCATTTGTGGCCACTCTGCCTGGCAGGCAGGGCAGTGCCAAGCCAGGAATCTACAAACTGTGCTGGATCCTTCCAGAACGAAAGCTGCCAGCAACTAGGACCCTGCAAGTCCTTACAGCCCCAGATGCCACCAGTCATCTGACACCCAGAGCCTGGGCCAATGACTTCGTTTTCCCCATGGAAAATTGCCTCCATTTCTGGCCACTCGCCCTGACCAAGAGGGTGGTGCCCAGCAAGAAATTTGCAAGCTTTGCTGGATTGCTCCAAATCTAAAGCTACCACTTGTTGTTGTTCTATTTCTCTAGAGTCCCATCATGCTGTTCTCAGATTGCTAAAGTCCATACCTCCTCGGTGTGTTCTTATGGCTGCAGATCTTCACAGCACAGACGCTTTCTTCTGCATGCTGTTCTTTCCCAGTTCAGGGCTCCTTCAAGGCTCTCCCTGAATGGCTACGCCGCCCCCTTTTATCCCAGTTCTCTTCAATGCTCACAGCTGCAGCCCATCAAGGACAACCAGGACCTGTGGGACAGATATTCAAATAGAATCCATTTCCTCTACTCTAGCCAGTAAGTACTACCCTACAAGTCCTCAGAACCCCAAAGGCCACCTTTCATCTGACACCCAGACCCTGGGGAAAGGACTTCTTTTTCCCATGGCAAATGGCCTCCCTTGGCAGCCACTCACCCTGGCAGAAAGTGGGAGCCTAGCTAGAATGATGCAATCGTTGCTGGATTTTTCCAAAAGAAAAGCTGGCAGCAACTAGGGCCCTGGAAGTACTTAGAGCCTCAAACGCCACCTTGAACATATTCCTGAGACCCTGGGGAAAGGACTTCGTTTTTCCCATGGGAAATGGCCTTCATTTGTGGCCACTCTGCCTGGCAGGCAGGGCAGTGCCAAGCCAGGAATCTACAAACTCTGCTGGATCCTTCCAGAACGAAAGCTGCCAGCAACTAGGACCCTGCAAGTCCTTACAGCCCCAGATGCCACCAGTCATCTGACACCCAGAGCCTGGGCCAATGACTTCGTTTTCCCCATGGAAAATGGCCTCCATTTCTGGCCACTCGCCCTGACCAAGAGGGTGGTGCCCAGCAAGAAATTTGCAAGCTTTGCTGGATTGCTCCAAATCGAAAGCTGCCACTTGTTGTTGTTCTATTTCTCTAGAGTCCCATAATGCTGTTCTCAGATTGCTAAAGTCCATACCTCCTCGGTGTGTTCTTATGGCTGCAGATCTTCACAGCACAGACGCTTTCTTCTGCATGCTGTTCTTTCCCAGTTCAGGGCTCCTTCAAGGCTCTCCCTGAATGGCTACGCCGCCCCCTTTTATCCCAGTTCTCTTCAATGCTCACAGCTGCAGCCCATCAAGGACAACCAGGACCTGTGGGACAGATATTCAAATAGAATCCATTTCCTCTACTCTAGCCAGTAAGTACTACCCTACAAGTCCTCAGAACCCCAAAGGCCACCTTTCATCTGACACCCAGACCCTGGGGAAAGGACTTCTTTTTCCCATGGCAAATGGCCTCCCTTGGCAGCCACTCACCCTGGCAGAAAGTGGGAGCCTAGCTAGAATGATGCAATCGTTGCTGGATTTTTCCAAAAGAAAAGCTGGCAGCAACTAGGGCCCTGGAAGTACTTAGAGCCTCAAACGCCACCTTGAACATATTCCTGAGACCCTGGGGAAAGGACTTCGTTTTTCCCATGGAAAATGGCCTTCATTTGTGGCCACTCTGCCTGGCAGGCAGGGCAGTGCCAAGCCAGGAATCTACAAACTGTGCTGGATCCTTCCAGAACGAAAGCTGCCAGCAACTAGGACCCTGCAAGTCCTTAGAGCCCCAGATGCCACCAGTCATCTGACACCCAGAGCCTGGGCCAATGACTTCGTTTTCCCCATGGAAAATGGCCTCCATTTCTGGCCACTCGCCCTGACCAAGAGGGTGGTGCCCAGCAAGAAATTTGCAAGCTTTGCTGGATTGCTCCAAATCGAAAGCTACCACTTGTTGTTGTTCTATTTCTCTAGAGTCCCATCATGCTGTTCTCAGATTGCTAAAGTCCATACCTCCTCGGTGTGTTCTTATGGCTGCAGATCTTCACAGCACAGACGCTTTCTTCTGCATGCTGTTCTTTCCCAGTTCAGGGCTCCTTCAAGGCTCTCCCTGAATGGCTACGCCGCCCCCTTTTATCCCAGTTCTCTTCAATGCTCACAGCTGCAGCCCATCAAGGACAACCAGGACCTGTGGGACAGATATTCAAATAGAATCCATTTCCTCTACTCTAGCCAGTAAGTACTACCCTACAAGTCCTCAGAACCCCAAAGGCCACCTTTCATCTGACACCCAGACCCTGGGGAAAGGACTTCTTTTTCCCATGGCAAATGGCCTCCCTTGGCAGCCACTCACCCTGGCAGAAAGTGGGAGCCTAGCTAGAATGATGCAATCGTTGCTGGATTTTTCCAAAAGAAAAGCTGCCAGCAACTAGGGCCCTGGAAGTACTTAGAGCCTCAAACGCCACCTTGAACATATTCCTGAGACCCTGGGGAAAGGACTTCGTTTTTCCCATGGGAAATGGCCTTCATTTGTGGCCACTCTGCCTGGCAGGCAGGGCAGTGCCAAGCCAGGAATCTACAAACTCTGCTGGATCCTTCCAGAACGAAAGCTGCCAGCAACTAGGACCCTGCAAGTCCTTACAGCCCCAGATGCCACCAGTCATCTGACACCCAGAGCCTGGGCCAATGACTTCGTTTTCCCCATGGAAAATGGCCTCCATTTCTGGCCACTCGCCCTGACCAAGAGGGTGGTGCCCAGCAAGAAATTTGCAAGCTTTGCTGGATTGCTCCAAATCGAAAGCTGCCACTTGTTGTTGTTCTATTTCTCTAGAGTCCCATCATGCTGTTCTCAGATTGCTAAAGTCCATACCTCCTCGGTGTGTTCTTATGGCTGCAGATCTTCACAGCACAGACGCTTTCTTCTGCATGCTGTTCTTTCCCAGTTCAGGGCTCCTTCAAGGCTCTCCCTGAATGGCTACGCCGCCCCCTTTTATCCCAGTTCTCTTCAATGCTCACAGCTGCAGCCCATCAAGGACAACCAGGACCTGTGGGACAGATATTCAAATAGAATCCATTTCCTCTACTCTAGCCAGTAAGTACTACCCTACAAGTCCTCAGAACCCCAAAGGCCACCTTTCATCTGACACCCAGACCCTGGGGAAAGGACTTCTTTTTCCCATGGCAAATGGCCTCCCTTGGCAGCCACTCACCCTGGCAGAAAGTGGGAGCCTAGCTAGAATGATGCAATCGTTGCTGGATTTTTCCAAAAGAAAAGCTGGCAGCAACTAGGGCCCTGGAAGTACTTAGAGCCTCAAACGCCACCTTGAACATATTACTGAGACCCTGGGGAAAGGACTTCGTTTTTCCCATGGAAAATGGCCTTCATTTGTGGCCACTCTGCCTGGCAGGCAGGGCAGTGCCAAGCCAGGAATCTACAAACTCTGCTGGATCCTTCCAGAACGAAAGCTGCCAGCAACTAGGACCCTGCAAGTCCTTACAGCCCCAGATGCCACCAGTCATCTGACACCCAGAGCCTGGGCCAATGACTTCGTTTTCCCCATGGAAAATGGCCTCCATTTCTGGCCACTCGCCCTGACCAAGAGGGTGGTGCCCAGCAAGAAATTTGCAAGCTTTGCTGGATTGCTCCAAATCGAAAGCTACCACTTGTTGTTGTTCTATTTCTCTAGAGTCCCATCATGCTGTTCTCAGATTGCTAAAGTCCATACCTCCTCGGTGTGTTCTTATGGCTGCAGATCTTCACAGCACAGACGCTTTCTTCTGCATGCTGTTCTTTCCCAGTTCAGGGCTCCTTCAAGGCTCTCCCTGAATGGCTACGCCGCCCCCTTTTATCCCAGTTCTCTTCAATGCTCACAGCTGCAGCCCATCAAGGACAACCAGGACCTGTGGGACAGATATTCAAATAGAATCCATTTCCTCTACTCTAGCCAGTAAGTACTACCCTACAAGTCCTCAGAACCCCAAAGGCCACCTTTCATCTGACACCCAGACCCTGGGGAAAGGACTTCTTTTTCCCATGGCAAATGGCCTCCCTTGGCAGCCACTCACCCTGGCAGAAAGTGGGAGCCTAGCTAGAATGATGCAATCGTTGCTGGATTTTTCCAAAAGAAAAGCTGGCAGCAACTAGGGCCCTGGAAGTACTTAGAGCCTCAAACGCCACCTTGAACATATTCCTGAGACCCTGGGGAAAGGACTTCGTTTTTCCCATGGAAAATGGCCTTCATTTGTGGCCACTCTGCCTGGCAGGCAGGGCAGTGCCAAGCCAGGAATCTACAAACTGTGCTGGATCCTTCCAGAACGAAAGCTGCCAGCAACTAGGACCCTGCAAGTCCTTACAGCCCCAGATGCCACCAGTCATCTGACACCCAGAGCCTGGGCCAATGACTTCGTTTTCCCCATGGAAAATGGCCTCCATTTCTGGCCACTCGCCCTGACCAAGAGGGTGGTGCCCAGCAAGAAATTTGCAAGCTTTGCTGGATTGCTCCAAATCGAAAGCTGCCACTTGTTGTTGTTCTATTTCTCTAGAGTCCCATCATGCTGTTCTCAGATTGCTAAAGTCCATACCTCCTCGGTGTGTTCTTATGGCTGCAGATCTTCACAGCACAGACGCTTTCTTCTGCATGCTGTTCTTTCCCAGTTCAGGGCTCCTTCAAGGCTCTCCCTGAATGGCTACGCCGCCCCCTTTTATCCCAGTTCTCTTCAATGCTCACAGCTGCAGCCCATCAAGGACAACCAGGACCTGTGGGACAGATATTCAAATAGAATCCATTTCCTCTACTCTAGCCAGTAAGTACTACCCTACAAGTCCTCAGAACCCCAAAGGCCACCTTTCATCTGACACCCAGACCCTGGGGAAAGGACTTCTTTTTCCCATGGCAAATGGCCTCCCTTGGCAGCCACTCACCCTGGCAGAAAGTGGGAGCCTAGCTAGAATGATGCAATCGTTGCTGGATTTTTCCAAAAGAAAAGCTGGCAGCAACTAGGGCCCTGGAAGTACTTAGAGCCTCAAACGCCACCTTGAACATATTCCTGAGACCCTGGGGAAAGGACTTCGTTTTTCCCATGGAAAATGGCCTTCATTTGTGGCCACTCTGCCTGGCAGGCAGGGCAGTGCCAAGCCAGGAATCTACAAACTGTGCTGGATCCTTCCAGAACGAAAGCTGCCAGCAACTAGGACCCTGCAAGTCCTTACAGCCCCAGATGCCACCAGTCATCTGACACCCAGAGCCTGGGCCAATGACTTCGTTTTCCCCATGGAAAATTGCCTCCATTTCTGGCCACTCGCCCTGACCAAGAGGGTGGTGCCCAGCAAGAAATTTGCAAGCTTTGCTGGATTGCTCCAAATCTAAAGCTACCACTTGTTGTTGTTCTATTTCTCTAGAGTCCCATCATGCTGTTCTCAGATTGCTAAAGTCCATACCTCCTCGGTGTGTTCTTATGGCTGCAGATCTTCACAGCACAGACGCTTTCTTCTGCATGCTGTTCTTTCCCAGTTCAGGGCTCCTTCAAGGCTCTCCCTGAATGGCTACGCCGCCCCCTTTTATCCCAGTTCTCTTCAATGCTCACAGCTGCAGCCCATCAAGGACAACCAGGACCTGTGGGACAGATATTCAAATAGAATCCATTTCCTCTACTCTAGCCAGTAAGTACTACCCTACAAGTCCTCAGAACCCCAAAGGCCACCTTTCATCTGACACCCAGACCCTGGGGAAAGGACTTCTTTTTCCCATGGCAAATGGCCTCCCTTGGCAGCCACTCACCCTGGCAGAAAGTGGGAGCCTAGCTAGAATGATGCAATCGTTGCTGGATTTTTCCAAAAGAAAAGCTGGCAGCAACTAGGGCCCTGGAAGTACTTAGAGCCTCAAACGCCACCTTGAACATATTCCTGAGACCCTGGGGAAAGGACTTCGTTTTTCCCATGGGAAATGGCCTTCATTTGTGGCCACTCTGCCTGGCAGGCAGGGCAGTGCCAAGCCAGGAATCTACAAACTGTGCTGGATCCTTCCAGAACGAAAGCTGCCAGCAACTAGGACCCTGCAAGTCCTTACAGCCCCAGATGCCACCAGTCATCTGACACCCAGAGCCTGGGCCAATGACTTCGTTTTCCCCATGGAAAATGGCCTCCATTTCTGGCCACTCGCCCTGACCAAGAGGGTGGTGCCCAGCAAGAAATTTGCAAGCTTTGCTGGATTGCTCCAAATCGAAAGCTGCCACTTGTTGTTGTTCTATTTCTCTAGAGTCCCATAATGCTGTTCTCAGATTGCTAAAGTCCATACCTCCTCGGTGTGTTCTTATGGCTGCAGATCTTCACAGCACAGACGCTTTCTTCTGCATGCTGTTCTTTCCCAGTTCAGGGCTCCTTCAAGGCTCTCCCTGAATGGCTACGCCGCCCCCTTTTATCCCAGTTCTCTTCAATGCTCACAGCTGCAGCCCATCAAGGACAACCAGGACCTGTGGGACAGATATTCAAATAGAATCCATTTCCTCTACTCTAGCCAGTAAGTACTACCCTACAAGTCCTCAGAACCCCAAAGGCCACCTTTCATCTGACACCCAGACCCTGGGGAAAGGACTTCTTTTTCCCATGGCAAATGGCCTCCCTTGGCAGCCACTCACCCTGGCAGAAAGTGGGAGCCTAGCTAGAATGATGCAATCGTTGCTGGATTTTTCCAAAAGAAAAGCTGGCAGCAACTAGGGCCCTGGAAGTACTTAGAGCCTCAAACGCCACCTTGAACATATTCCTGAGACCCTGGGGAAAGGACTTCGTTTTTCCCATGGAAAATGGCCTTCATTTGTGGCCACTCTGCCTGGCAGGCAGGGCAGTGCCAAGCCAGGAATCTACAAACTGTGCTGGATCCTTCCAGAACGAAAGCTGCCAGCAACTAGGACCCTGCAAGTCCTTAGAGCCCCAGATGCCACCAGTCATCTGACACCCAGAGCCTGGGCCAATGACTTCGTTTTCCCCATGGAAAATGGCCTCCATTTCTGGCCACTCGCCCTGACCAAGAGGGTGGTGCCCAGCAAGAAATTTGCAAGCTTTGCTGGATTGCTCCAAATCGAAAGCTACCACTTGTTGTTGTTCTATTTCTCTAGAGTCCCATCATGCTGTTCTCAGATTGCTAAAGTCCATACCTCCTCGGTGTGTTCTTATGGCTGCAGATCTTCACAGCACAGACGCTTTCTTCTGCATGCTGTTCTTTCCCAGTTCAGGGCTCCTTCAAGGCTCTCCCTGAATGGCTACGCCGCCCCCTTTTATCCCAGTTCTCTTCAATGCTCACAGCTGCAGCCCATCAAGGACAACCAGGACCTGTGGGACAGATATTCAAATAGAATCCATTTCCTCTACTCTAGCCAGTAAGTACTACCCTACAAGTCCTCAGAACCCCAAAGGCCACCTTTCATCTGACACCCAGACCCTGGGGAAAGGACTTCTTTTTCCCATGGCAAATGGCCTCCCTTGGCAGCCACTCACCCTGGCAGAAAGTGGGAGCCTAGCTAGAATGATGCAATCGTTGCTGGATTTTTCCAAAAGAAAAGCTGGCAGCAACTAGGGCCCTGGAAGTACTTAGAGCCTCAAACGCCACCTTGAACATATTCCTGAGACCCTGGGGAAAGGACTTCGTTTTTCCCATGGGAAATGGCCTTCATTTGTGGCCACTCTGCCTGGCAGGCAGGGCAGTGCCAAGCCAGGAATCTACAAACTCTGCTGGATCCTTCCAGAACGAAAGCTGCCAGCAACTAGGACCCTGCAAGTCCTTACAGCCCCAGATGCCACCAGTCATCTGACACCCAGAGCCTGGGCCAATGACTTCGTTTTCCCCATGGAAAATGGCCTCCATTTCTGGCCACTCGCCCTGACCAAGAGGGTGGTGCCCAGCAAGAAATTTGCAAGCTTTGCTGGATTGCTCCAAATCGAAAGCTGCCACTTGTTGTTGTTCTATTTCTCTAGAGTCCCATCATGCTGTTCTCAGATTGCTAAAGTCCATACCTCCTCGGTGTGTTCTTATGGCTGCAGATCTTCACAGCACAGACGCTTTCTTCTGCATGCTGTTCTTTCCCAGTTCAGGGCTCCTTCAAGGCTCTCCCTGAATGGCTACGCCGCCCCCTTTTATCCCAGTTCTCTTCAATGCTCACAGCTGCAGCCCATCAAGGACAACCAGGACCTGTGGGACAGATATTCAAATAGAATCCATTTCCTCTACTCTAGCCAGTAAGTACTACCCTACAAGTCCTCAGAACCCCAAAGGCCACCTTTCATCTGACACCCAGACCCTGGGGAAAGGACTTCTTTTTCCCATGGCAAATGGCCTCCCTTGGCAGCCACTCACCCTGGCAGAAAGTGGGAGCCTAGCTAGAATGATGCAATCGTTGCTGGATTTTTCCAAAAGAAAAGCTGGCAGCAACTAGGGCCCTGGAAGTACTTAGAGCCTCAAACGCCACCTTGAACATATTCCTGAGACCCTGGGGAAAGGACTTCGTTTTTCCCATGGAAAATGGCCTTCATTTGTGGCCACTCTGCCTGGCAGGCAGGGCAGTGCCAAGCCAGGAATCTACAAACTGTGCTGGATCCTTCCAGAACGAAAGCTGCCAGCAACTAGGACCCTGCAAGTCCTTACAGCCCCAGATGCCACCAGTCATCTGACACCCAGAGCCTGGGCCAATGACTTCGTTTTCCCCATGGAAAATGGCCTCCATTTCTGGCCACTCGCCCTGACCAAGAGGGTGGTGCCCAGCAAGAAATTTGCAAGCTTTGCTGGATTGCTCCAAATCGAAAGCTGCCACTTGTTGTTGTTCTATTTCTCTAGAGTCCCATCATGCTGTTCTCAGATTGCTAAAGTCCATACCTCCTCGGTGTGTTCTTATGGCTGCAGATCTTCACAGCACAGACGCTTTCTTCTGCATGCTGTTCTTTCCCAGTTCAGGGCTCCTTCAAGGCTCTCCCTGAATGGCTACGCCGCCCCCTTTTATCCCAGTTCTCTTCAATGCTCACAGCTGCAGCCCATCAAGGACAACCAGGACCTGTGGGACAGATATTCAAATAGAATCCATTTCCTCTACTCTAGCCAGTAAGTACTACCCTACAAGTCCTCAGAACCCCAAAGGCCACCTTTCATCTGACACCCAGACCCTGGGGAAAGGACTTCTTTTTCCCATGGCAAATGGCCTCCCTTGGCAGCCACTCACCCTGGCAGAAAGTGGGAGCCTAGCTAGAATGATGCAATCGTTGCTGGATTTTTCCAAAAGAAAAGCTGGCAGCAACTAGGGCCCTGGAAGTACTTAGAGCCTCAAACGCCACCTTGAACATATTCCTGAGACCCTGGGGAAAGGACTTCGTTTTTCCCATGGAAAATGGCCTTCATTTGTGGCCACTCTGCCTGGCAGGCAGGGCAGTGCCAAGCCAGGAATCTACAAACTGCGCTGGATCCTTCCAGAACGAAAGCTGCCAGCAACTAGGACCCTGCAAGTCCTTACAGCCCCAGATGCCACCAGTCATCTGACACCCAGAGCCTGGGCCAATGACTTCGTTTTCCCCATGGAAAATGGCCTCCATTTCTGGCCACTCGCCCTGACCAAGAGGGTGGTGCCCAGCAAGAAATTTGCAAGCTTTGCTGGATTGCTCCAAATCGAAAGCTACCACTTGTTGTTGTTCTATTTCTCTAGAGTCCCATCATGCTGTTCTCAGATTGCTAAAGTCCATACCTCCTCGGTGTGTTCTTATGGCTGCAGATCTTCACAGCACAGACGCTTTCTTCTGCATGCTGTTCTTTCCCAGTTCAGGGCTCCTTCAAGGCTCTCCCTGAATGGCTACGCCGCCCCCTTTTATCCCAGTTCTCTTCAATGCTCACAGCTGCAGCCCATCAAGGACAACCAAGACCTGTGGGACAGATATTCAAATAGAATCCATTTCCTCTACTCTAGCCAGTAAGTACTACCCTACAAGTCCTCAGAACCCCAAAGGCCACCTTTCATCTGACACCCAGACCCTGGGGAAAGGACTTCTTTTTCCCATGGCAAATGGCCTCCCTTGGCAGCCACTCACCCTGGCAGAAAGTGGGAGCCTAGCTAGAATGATGCAATCGTTGCTGGATTTTTCCAAAAGAAAAGCTGGCAGCAACTAGGGCCCTGGAAGTACTTAGAGCCTCAAACGCCACCTTGAACATATTCCTGAGACCCTGGGGAAAGGACTTCGTTTTTCCCATGGGAAATGGCCTTCATTTGTGGCCACTCTGCCTGGCAGGCAGGGCAGTGCCAAGCCAGGAATCTACAAACTGCGCTGGATCCTTCCAGAACGAAAGCTGCCAGCAACTAGGACCCTGCAAGTCCTTACAGCCCCAGATGCCACCAGTCATCTGACACCCAGAGCCTGGGCCAATGACTTCGTTTTCCCCATGGAAAATGGCCTCCATTTCTGGCCACTCGCCCTGACCAAGAGGGTGGTGCCCAGCAAGAAATTTGCAAGCTTTGCTGGATTGCTCCAAATCGAAAGCTGCCACTTGTTGTTGTTCTATTTCTCTAGAGTCCCATCATGCTGTTCTCAGATTGCTAAAGTCCATACCTCCTCGGTGTGTTCTTATGGCTGCAGATCTTCACAGCACAGACGCTTTCTTCTGCATGCTGTTCTTTCCCAGTTCAGGGCTCCTTCAAGGCTCTCCCTGAATGGCTACGCCGCCCCCTTTTATCCCAGTTCTCTTCAATGCTCACAGCTGCAGCCCATCAAGGACAACCAGGACCTGTGGGACAGATATTCAAATAGAATCCATTTCCTCTACTCTAGCCAGTAAGTACTACCCTACAAGTCCTCAGAACCCCAAAGGCCACCTTTCATCTGACACCCAGACCCTGGGGAAAGGACTTCTTTTTCCCATGGCAAATGGCCTCCCTTGGCAGCCACTCACCCTGGCAGAAAGTGGGAGCCTAGCTAGAATGATGCAATCGTTGCTGGATTTTTCCAAAAGAAAAGCTGGCAGCAACTAGGGCCCTGGAAGTACTTAGAGCCTCAAACGCCACCTTGAACATATTCCTGAGACCCTGGGGAAAGGACTTCGTTTTTCCCATGGAAAATGGCCTTCATTTGTGGCCACTCTGCCTGGCAGGCAGGGCAGTGCCAAGCCAGGAATCTACAAACTGTGCTGGATCCTTCCAGAACGAAAGCTGCCAGCAACTAGGACCCTGCAAGTCCTTAGAGCCCCAGATGCCACCAGTCATCTGACACCCAGAGCCTGGGCCAATGACTTCGTTTTCCCCATGGAAAATGGCCTCCATTTCTGGCCACTCGCCCTGACCAAGAGGGTGGTGCCCAGCAAGAAATTTGCAAGCTTTGCTGGATTGCTCCAAATCGAAAGCTACCACTTGTTGTTGTTCTATTTCTCTAGAGTCCCATCATGCTGTTCTCAGATTGCTAAAGTCCATACCTCCTCGGTGTGTTCTTATGGCTGCAGATCTTCACAGCACAGACGCTTTCTTCTGCATGCTGTTCTTTCCCAGTTCAGGGCTCCTTCAAGGCTCTCCCTGAATGGCTACGCCGCCCCCTTTTATCCCAGTTCTCTTCAATGCTCACAGCTGCAGCCCATCAAGGACAACCAGGACCTGTGGGACAGATATTCAAATAGAATCCATTTCCTCTACTCTAGCCAGTAAGTACTACCCTACAAGTCCTCAGAACCCCAAAGGCCACCTTTCATCTGACACCCAGACCCTGGGGAAAGGACTTCTTTTTCCCATGGCAAATGGCCTCCCTTGGCAGCCACTCACCCTGGCAGAAAGTGGGAGCCTAGCTAGAATGATGCAATCGTTGCTGGATTTTTCCAAAAGAAAAGCTGCCAGCAACTAGGGCCCTGGAAGTACTTAGAGCCTCAAACGCCACCTTGAACATATTCCTGAGACCCTGGGGAAAGGACTTCGTTTTTCCCATGGAAAATGGCCTTCATTTGTGGCCACTTGGCCTGGCAGGCAGGGCAGTGCCAAGCCAGGAATCTACAAACTCTGCTGGATCCTTCCAGAACGAAAGCTGCCAGCAACTAGGACCCTGCAAGTCCTTACAGCCCCAGATGCCACCAGTCATCTGACACCCAGAGCCTGGGCCAATGACTTCGTTTTCCCCATGGAAAATGGCCTCCATTTCTGGCCACTCGCCCTGACCAAGAGGGTGGTGCCCAGCAAGAAATTTGCAAGCTTTGCTGGATTGCTCCAAATCTAAAGCTACCACTTGTTGTTGTTCTATTTCTCTAGAGTCCCATCATGCTGTTCTCAGATTGCTAAAGTCCATACCTCCTCGGTGTGTTCTTATGGCTGCAGATCTTCACAGCACAGACGCTTTCTTCTGCATGCTGTTCTTTCCCAGTTCAGGGCTCCTTCAAGGCTCTCCCTGAATGGCTACGCCGCCCCCTTTTATCCCAGTTCTCTTCAATGCTCACAGCTGCAGCCCATCAAGGACAACCAGGACCTGTGGGACAGATATTCAAATAGAATCCATTTCCTCTACTCTAGCCAGTAAGTACTACCCTACAAGTCCTCAGAACCCCAAAGGCCACCTTTCATCTGACACCCAGACCCTGGGGAAAGGACTTCTTTTTCCCATGGCAAATGGCCTCCCTTGGCAGCCACTCACCCTGGCAGAAAGTGGGAGCCTAGCTAGAATGATGCAATCGTTGCTGGATTTTTCCAAAAGAAAAGCTGGCAGCAACTAGGGCCCTGGAAGTACTTAGAGCCTCAAACGCCACCTTGAACATATTCCTGAGACCCTGGGGAAAGGACTTCGTTTTTCCCATGGGAAATGGCCTTCATTTGTGGCCACTCTGCCTGGCAGGCAGGGCAGTGCCAAGCCAGGAATCTACAAACTGCGCTGGATCCTTCCAGAACGAAAGCTGCCAGCAACTAGGACCCTGCAAGTCCTTACAGCCCCAGATGCCACCAGTCATCTGACACCCAGAGCCTGGGCCAATGACTTCGTTTTCCCCATGGAAAATGGCCTCCATTTCTGGCCACTCGCCCTGACCAAGAGGGTGGTGCCCAGCAAGAAATTTGCAAGCTTTGCTGGATTGCTCCAAATCGAAAGCTGCCACTTGTTGTTGTTCTATTTCTCTAGAGTCCCATCATGCTGTTCTCAGATTGCTAAAGTCCATACCTCCTCGGTGTGTTCTTATGGCTGCAGATCTTCACAGCACAGACGCTTTCTTCTGCATGCTGTTCTTTCCCAGTTCAGGGCTCCTTCAAGGCTCTCCCTGAATGGCTACGCCGCCCCCTTTTATCCCAGTTCTCTTCAATGCTCACAGCTGCAGCCCATCAAGGACAACCAGGACCTGTGGGACAGATATTCAAATAGAATCCATTTCCTCTACTCTAGCCAGTAAGTACTACCCTACAAGTCCTCAGAACCCCAAAGGCCACCTTTCATCTGACACCCAGACCCTGGGGAAAGGACTTCTTTTTCCCATGGCAAATGGCCTCCCTTGGCAGCCACTCACCCTGGCAGAAAGTGGGAGCCTAGCTAGAATGATGCAATCGTTGCTGGATTTTTCCAAAAGAAAAGCTGGCAGCAACTAGGGCCCTGGAAGTACTTAGAGCCTCAAACGCCACCTTGAACATATTCCTGAGACCCTGGGGAAAGGACTTCGTTTTTCCCATGGGAAATGGCCTTCATTTGTGGCCACTCTGCCTGGCAGGCAGGGCAGTGCCAAGCCAGGAATCTACAAACTGTGCTGGATCCTTCCAGAACGAAAGCTGCCAGCAACTAGGACCCTGCAAGTCCTTACAGCCCCAGATGCCACCAGTCATCTGACACCCAGAGCCTGGGCCAATGACTTCGTTTTCCCCATGGAAAATGGCCTCCATTTCTGGCCACTCGCCCTGACCAAGAGGGTGGTGCCCAGCAAGAAATTTGCAAGCTTTGCTGGATTGCTCCAAATCGAAAGCTGCCACTTGTTGTTGTTCTATTTCTCTAGAGTCCCATAATGCTGTTCTCAGATTGCTAAAGTCCATACCTCCTCGGTGTGTTCTTATGGCTGCAGATCTTCACAGCACAGACGCTTTCTTCTGCATGCTGTTCTTTCCCAGTTCAGGGCTCCTTCAAGGCTCTCCCTGAATGGCTACGCCGCCCCCTTTTATCCCAGTTCTCTTCAATGCTCACAGCTGCAGCCCATCAAGGACAACCAGGACCTGTGGGACAGATATTCAAATAGAATCCATTTCCTCTACTCTAGCCAGTAAGTACTACCCTACAAGTCCTCAGAACCCCAAAGGCCACCTTTCATCTGACACCCAGACCCTGGGGAAAGGACTTCTTTTTCCCATGGCAAATGGCCTCCCTTGGCAGCCACTCACCCTGGCAGAAAGTGGGAGCCTAGCTAGAATGATGCAATCGTTGCTGGATTTTTCCAAAAGAAAAGCTGGCAGCAACTAGGGCCCTGGAAGTACTTAGAGCCTCAAACGCCACCTTGAACATATTCCTGAGACCCTGGGGAAAGGACTTCGTTTTTCCCATGGGAAATGGCCTTCATTTGTGGCCACTCTGCCTGGCAGGCAGGGCAGTGCCAAGCCAGGAATCTACAAACTGTGCTGGATCCTTCCAGAACGAAAGCTGCCAGCAACTAGGACCCTGCAAGTCCTTAGAGCCCCAGATGCCACCAGTCATCTGACACCCAGAGCCTGGGCCAATGACTTCGTTTTCCCCATGGAAAATGGCCTCCATTTCTGGCCACTCGCCCTGACCAAGAGGGTGGTGCCCAGCAAGAAATTTGCAAGCTTTGCTGGATTGCTCCAAATCGAAAGCTACCACTTGTTGTTGTTCTATTTCTCTAGAGTCCCATCATGCTGTTCTCAGATTGCTAAAGTCCATACCTCCTCGGTGTGTTCTTATGGCTGCAGATCTTCACAGCACAGACGCTTTCTTCTGCATGCTGTTCTTTCCCAGTTCAGGGCTCCTTCAAGGCTCTCCCTGAATGGCTACGCCGCCCCCTTTTATCCCAGTTCTCTTCAATGCTCACAGCTGCAGCCCATCAAGGACAACCAGGACCTGTGGGACAGATATTCAAATAGAATCCATTTCCTCTACTCTAGCCAGTAAGTACTACCCTACAAGTCCTCAGAACCCCAAAGGCCACCTTTCATCTGACACCCAGACCCTGGGGAAAGGACTTCTTTTTCCCATGGCAAATGGCCTCCCTTGGCAGCCACTCACCCTGGCAGAAAGTGGGAGCCTAGCTAGAATGATGCAATCGTTGCTGGATTTTTCCAAAAGAAAAGCTGCCAGCAACTAGGGCCCTGGAAGTACTTAGAGCCTCAAACGCCACCTTGAACATATTCCTGAGACCCTGGGGAAAGGACTTCGTTTTTCCCATGGGAAATGGCCTTCATTTGTGGCCACTCTGCCTGGCAGGCAGGGCAGTGCCAAGCCAGGAATCTACAAACTCTGCTGGATCCTTCCAGAACGAAAGCTGCCAGCAACTAGGACCCTGCAAGTCCTTACAGCCCCAGATGCCACCAGTCATCTGACACCCAGAGCCTGGGCCAATGACTTCGTTTTCCCCATGGAAAATGGCCTCCATTTCTGGCCACTCGCCCTGACCAAGAGGGTGGTGCCCAGCAAGAAATTTGCAAGCTTTGCTGGATTGCTCCAAATCGAAAGCTGCCACTTGTTGTTGTTCTATTTCTCTAGAGTCCCATCATGCTGTTCTCAGATTGCTAAAGTCCATACCTCCTCGGTGTGTTCTTATGGCTGCAGATCTTCACAGCACAGACGCTTTCTTCTGCATGCTGTTCTTTCCCAGTTCAGGGCTCCTTCAAGGCTCTCCCTGAATGGCTACGCCGCCCCCTTTTATCCCAGTTCTCTTCAATGCTCACAGCTGCAGCCCATCAAGGACAACCAGGACCTGTGGGACAGATATTCAAATAGAATCCATTTCCTCTACTCTAGCCAGTAAGTACTACCCTACAAGTCCTCAGAACCCCAAAGGCCACCTTTCATCTGACACCCAGACCCTGGGGAAAGGACTTCTTTTTCCCATGGCAAATGGCCTCCCTTGGCAGCCACTCACCCTGGCAGAAAGTGGGAGCCTAGCTAGAATGATGCAATCGTTGCTGGATTTTTCCAAAAGAAAAGCTGGCAGCAACTAGGGCCCTGGAAGTACTTAGAGCCTCAAACGCCACCTTGAACATATTCCTGAGACCCTGGGGAAAGGACTTCGTTTTTCCCATGGAAAATGGCCTTCATTTGTGGCCACTCTGCCTGGCAGGCAGGGCAGTGCCAAGCCAGGAATCTACAAACTGTGCTGGATCCTTCCAGAACGAAAGCTGCCAGCAACTAGGACCCTGCAAGTCCTTACAGCCCCAGATGCCACCAGTCATCTGACACCCAGAGCCTGGGCCAATGACTTCGTTTTCCCCATGGAAAATGGCCTCCATTTCTGGCCACTCGCCCTGACCAAGAGGGTGGTGCCCAGCAAGAAATTTGCAAGCTTTGCTGGATTGCTCCAAATCGAAAGCTGCCACTTGTTGTTGTTCTATTTCTCTAGAGTCCCATCATGCTGTTCTCAGATTGCTAAAGTCCATACCTCCTCGGTGTGTTCTTATGGCTGCAGATCTTCACAGCACAGACGCTTTCTTCTGCATGCTGTTCTTTCCCAGTTCAGGGCTCCTTCAAGGCTCTCCCTGAATGGCTACGCCGCCCCCTTTTATCCCAGTTCTCTTCAATGCTCACAGCTGCAGCCCATCAAGGACAACCAGGACCTGTGGGACAGATATTCAAATAGAATCCATTTCCTCTACTCTAGCCAGTAAGTACTACCCTACAAGTCCTCAGAACCCCAAAGGCCACCTTTCATCTGACACCCAGACCCTGGGGAAAGGACTTCTTTTTCCCATGGCAAATGGCCTCCCTTGGCAGCCACTCACCCTGGCAGAAAGTGGGAGCCTAGCTAGAATGATGCAATCGTTGCTGGATTTTTCCAAAAGAAAAGCTGGCAGCAACTAGGGCCCTGGAAGTACTTAGAGCCTCAAACGCCACCTTGAACATATTCCTGAGACCCTGGGGAAAGGACTTCGTTTTTCCCATGGAAAATGGCCTTCATTTGTGGCCACTCTGCCTGGCAGGCAGGGCAGTGCCAAGCCAGGAATCTACAAACTGTGCTGGATCCTTCCAGAACGAAAGCTGCCAGCAACTAGGACCCTGCAAGTCCTTACAGCCCCAGATGCCACCAGTCATCTGACACCCAGAGCCTGGGCCAATGACTTCGTTTTCCCCATGGAAAATGGCCTCCATTTCTGGCCACTCGCCCTGACCAAGAGGGTGGTGCCCAGCAAGAAATTTGCAAGCTTTGCTGGATTGCTCCAAATCGAAAGCTACCACTTGTTGTTGTTCTATTTCTCTAGAGTCCCATCATGCTGTTCTCAGATTGCTAAAGTCCATACCTCCTCGGTGTGTTCTTATGGCTGCAGATCTTCACAGCACAGACGCTTTCTTCTGCATGCTGTTCTTTCCCAGTTCAGGGCTCCTTCAAGGCTCTCCCTGAATGGCTACGCCGCCCCCTTTTATCCCAGTTCTCTTCAATGCTCACAGCTGCAGCCCATCAAGGACAACCAAGACCTGTGGGACAGATATTCAAATAGAATCCATTTCCTCTACTCTAGCCAGTAAGTACTACCCTACAAGTCCTCAGAACCCCAAAGGCCACCTTTCATCTGACACCCAGACCCTGGGGAAAGGACTTCTTTTTCCCATGGCAAATGGCCTCCCTTGGCAGCCACTCACCCTGGCAGAAAGTGGGAGCCTAGCTAGAATGATGCAATCGTTGCTGGATTTTTCCAAAAGAAAAGCTGGCAGCAACTAGGGCCCTGGAAGTACTTAGAGCCTCAAACGCCACCTTGAACATATTCCTGAGACCCTGGGGAAAGGACTTCGTTTTTCCCATGGGAAATGGCCTTCATTTGTGGCCACTCTGCCTGGCAGGCAGGGCAGTGCCAAGCCAGGAATCTACAAACTGCGCTGGATCCTTCCAGAACGAAAGCTGCCAGCAACTAGGACCCTGCAAGTCCTTACAGCCCCAGATGCCACCAGTCATCTGACACCCAGAGCCTGGGCCAATGACTTCGTTTTCCCCATGGAAAATGGCCTCCATTTCTGGCCACTCGCCCTGACCAAGAGGGTGGTGCCCAGCAAGAAATTTGCAAGCTTTGCTGGATTGCTCCAAATCGAAAGCTGCCACTTGTTGTTGTTCTATTTCTCTAGAGTCCCATCATGCTGTTCTCAGATTGCTAAAGTCCATACCTCCTCGGTGTGTTCTTATGGCTGCAGATCTTCACAGCACAGACGCTTTCTTCTGCATGCTGTTCTTTCCCAGTTCAGGGCTCCTTCAAGGCTCTCCCTGAATGGCTACGCCGCCCCCTTTTATCCCAGTTCTCTTCAATGCTCACAGCTGCAGCCCATCAAGGACAACCAGGACCTGTGGGACAGATATTCAAATAGAATCCATTTCCTCTACTCTAGCCAGTAAGTACTACCCTACAAGTCCTCAGAACCCCAAAGGCCACCTTTCATCTGACACCCAGACCCTGGGGAAAGGACTTCTTTTTCCCATGGCAAATGGCCTCCCTTGGCAGCCACTCACCCTGGCAGAAAGTGGGAGCCTAGCTAGAATGATGCAATCGTTGCTGGATTTTTCCAAAAGAAAAGCTGGCAGCAACTAGGGCCCTGGAAGTACTTAGAGCCTCAAACGCCACCTTGAACATATTCCTGAGACCCTGGGGAAAGGACTTCGTTTTTCCCATGGAAAATGGCCTTCATTTGTGGCCACTCTGCCTGGCAGGCAGGGCAGTGCCAAGCCAGGAATCTACAAACTGTGCTGGATCCTTCCAGAACGAAAGCTGCCAGCAACTAGGACCCTGCAAGTCCTTAGAGCCCCAGATGCCACCAGTCATCTGACACCCAGAGCCTGGGCCAATGACTTCGTTTTCCCCATGGAAAATGGCCTCCATTTCTGGCCACTCGCCCTGACCAAGAGGGTGGTGCCCAGCAAGAAATTTGCAAGCTTTGCTGGATTGCTCCAAATCGAAAGCTACCACTTGTTGTTGTTCTATTTCTCTAGAGTCCCATCATGCTGTTCTCAGATTGCTAAAGTCCATACCTCCTCGGTGTGTTCTTATGGCTGCAGATCTTCACAGCACAGACGCTTTCTTCTGCATGCTGTTCTTTCCCAGTTCAGGGCTCCTTCAAGGCTCTCCCTGAATGGCTACGCCGCCCCCTTTTATCCCAGTTCTCTTCAATGCTCACAGCTGCAGCCCATCAAGGACAACCAGGACCTGTGGGACAGATATTCAAATAGAATCCATTTCCTCTACTCTAGCCAGTAAGTACTACCCTACAAGTCCTCAGAACCCCAAAGGCCACCTTTCATCTGACACCCAGACCCTGGGGAAAGGACTTCTTTTTCCCATGGCAAATGGCCTCCCTTGGCAGCCACTCACCCTGGCAGAAAGTGGGAGCCTAGCTAGAATGATGCAATCGTTGCTGGATTTTTCCAAAAGAAAAGCTGCCAGCAACTAGGGCCCTGGAAGTACTTAGAGCCTCAAACGCCACCTTGAACATATTCCTGAGACCCTGGGGAAAGGACTTCGTTTTTCCCATGGAAAATGGCCTTCATTTGTGGCCACTTGGCCTGGCAGGCAGGGCAGTGCCAAGCCAGGAATCTACAAACTCTGCTGGATCCTTCCAGAACGAAAGCTGCCAGCAACTAGGACCCTGCAAGTCCTTACAGCCCCAGATGCCACCAGTCATCTGACACCCAGAGCCTGGGCCAATGACTTCGTTTTCCCCATGGAAAATGGCCTCCATTTCTGGCCACTCGCCCTGACCAAGAGGGTGGTGCCCAGCAAGAAATTTGCAAGCTTTGCTGGATTGCTCCAAATCTAAAGCTACCACTTGTTGTTGTTCTATTTCTCTAGAGTCCCATCATGCTGTTCTCAGATTGCTAAAGTCCATACCTCCTCGGTGTGTTCTTATGGCTGCAGATCTTCACAGCACAGACGCTTTCTTCTGCATGCTGTTCTTTCCCAGTTCAGGGCTCCTTCAAGGCTCTCCCTGAATGGCTACGCCGCCCCCTTTTATCCCAGTTCTCTTCAATGCTCACAGCTGCAGCCCATCAAGGACAACCAGGACCTGTGGGACAGATATTCAAATAGAATCCATTTCCTCTACTCTAGCCAGTAAGTACTACCCTACAAGTCCTCAGAACCCCAAAGGCCACCTTTCATCTGACACCCAGACCCTGGGGAAAGGACTTCTTTTTCCCATGGCAAATGGCCTCCCTTGGCAGCCACTCACCCTGGCAGAAAGTGGGAGCCTAGCTAGAATGATGCAATCGTTGCTGGATTTTTCCAAAAGAAAAGCTGGCAGCAACTAGGGCCCTGGAAGTACTTAGAGCCTCAAACGCCACCTTGAACATATTCCTGAGACCCTGGGGAAAGGACTTCGTTTTTCCCATGGGAAATGGCCTTCATTTGTGGCCACTCTGCCTGGCAGGCAGGGCAGTGCCAAGCCAGGAATCTACAAACTGCGCTGGATCCTTCCAGAACGAAAGCTGCCAGCAACTAGGACCCTGCAAGTCCTTAGAGCCCCAGATGCCACCAGTCATCTGACACCCAGAGCCTGGGCCAATGACTTCGTTTTCCCCATGGAAAATGGCCTCCATTTCTGGCCACTCGCCCTGACCAAGAGGGTGGTGCCCAGCAAGAAATTTGCAAGCTTTGCTGGATTGCTCCAAATCGAAAGCTGCCACTTGTTGTTGTTCTATTTCTCTAGAGTCCCATCATGCTGTTCTCAGATTGCTAAAGTCCATACCTCCTCGGTGTGTTCTTATGGCTGCAGATCTTCACAGCACAGACGCTTTCTTCTGCATGCTGTTCTTTCCCAGTTCAGGGCTCCTTCAAGGCTCTCCCTGAATGGCTACGCCGCCCCCTTTTATCCCAGTTCTCTTCAATGCTCACAGCTGCAGCCCATCAAGGACAACCAGGACCTGTGGGACAGATATTCAAATAGAATCCATTTCCTCTACTCTAGCCAGTAAGTACTACCCTACAAGTCCTCAGAACCCCAAAGGCCACCTTTCATCTGACACCCAGACCCTGGGGAAAGGACTTCTTTTTCCCATGGCAAATGGCCTCCCTTGGCAGCCACTCACCCTGGCAGAAAGTGGGAGCCTAGCTAGAATGATGCAATCGTTGCTGGATTTTTCCAAAAGAAAAGCTGGCAGCAACTAGGGCCCTGGAAGTACTTAGAGCCTCAAACGCCACCTTGAACATATTCCTGAGACCCTGGGGAAAGGACTTCGTTTTTCCCATGGAAAATGGCCTTCATTTGTGGCCACTCTGCCTGGCAGGCAGGGCAGTGCCAAGCCAGGAATCTACAAACTGTGCTGGATCCTTCCAGAACGAAAGCTGCCAGCAACTAGGACCCTGCAAGTCCTTAGAGCCCCAGATGCCACCAGTCATCTGACACCCAGAGCCTGGGCCAATGACTTCGTTTTCCCCATGGAAAATGGCCTCCATTTCTGGCCACTCGCCCTGACCAAGAGGGTGGTGCCCAGCAAGAAATTTGCAAGCTTTGCTGGATTGCTCCAAATCGAAAGCTACCACTTGTTGTTGTTCTATTTCTCTAGAGTCCCATCATGCTGTTCTCAGATTGCTAAAGTCCATACCTCCTCGGTGTGTTCTTATGGCTGCAGATCTTCACAGCACAGACGCTTTCTTCTGCATGCTGTTCTTTCCCAGTTCAGGGCTCCTTCAAGGCTCTCCCTGAATGGCTACGCCGCCCCCTTTTATCCCAGTTCTCTTCAATGCTCACAGCTGCAGCCCATCAAGGACAACCAGGACCTGTGGGACAGATATTCAAATAGAATCCATTTCCTCTACTCTAGCCAGTAAGTACTACCCTACAAGTCCTCAGAACCCCAAAGGCCACCTTTCATCTGACACCCAGACCCTGGGGAAAGGACTTCTTTTTCCCATGGCAAATGGCCTCCCTTGGCAGCCACTCACCCTGGCAGAAAGTGGGAGCCTAGCTAGAATGATGCAATCGTTGCTGGATTTTTCCAAAAGAAAAGCTGGCAGCAACTAGGGCCCTGGAAGTACTTAGAGCCTCAAACGCCACCTTGAACATATTCCTGAGACCCTGGGGAAAGGACTTCGTTTTTCCCATGGAAAATGGCCTTCATTTGTGGCCACTCTGCCTGGCAGGCAGGGCAGTGCCAAGCCAGGAATCTACAAACTGTGCTGGATCCTTCCAGAACGAAAGCTGCCAGCAACTAGGACCCTGCAAGTCCTTACAGCCCCAGATGCCACCAGTCATCTGACACCCAGAGCCTGGGCCAATGACTTCGTTTTCCCCATGGAAAATGGCCTCCATTTCTGGCCACTCGCCCTGACCAAGAGGGTGGTGCCCAGCAAGAAATTTGCAAGCTTTGCTGGATTGCTCCAAATCGAAAGCTGCCACTTGTTGTTGTTCTATTTCTCTAGAGTCCCATCATGCTGTTCTCAGATTGCTAAAGTCCATACCTCCTCGGTGTGTTCTTATGGCTGCAGATCTTCACAGCACAGACGCTTTCTTCTGCATGCTGTTCTTTCCCAGTTCAGGGCTCCTTCAAGGCTCTCCCTGAATGGCTACGCCGCCCCCTTTTATCCCAGTTCTCTTCAATGCTCACAGCTGCAGCCCATCAAGGACAACCAGGACCTGTGGGACAGATATTCAAATAGAATCCATTTCCTCTACTCTAGCCAGTAAGTACTACCCTACAAGTCCTCAGAACCCCAAAGGCCACCTTTCATCTGACACCCAGACCCTGGGGAAAGGACTTCTTTTTCCCATGGCAAATGGCCTCCCTTGGCAGCCACTCACCCTGGCAGAAAGTGGGAGCCTAGCTAGAATGATGCAATCGTTGCTGGATTTTTCCAAAAGAAAAGCTGGCAGCAACTAGGGCCCTGGAAGTACTTAGAGCCTCAAACGCCACCTTGAACATATTCCTGAGACCCTGGGGAAAGGACTTCGTTTTTCCCATGGAAAATGGCCTTCATTTGTGGCCACTCTGCCTGGCAGGCAGGGCAGTGCCAAGCCAGGAATCTACAAACTGTGCTGGATCCTTCCAGAACGAAAGCTGCCAGCAACTAGGACCCTGCAAGTCCTTACAGCCCCAGATGCCACCAGTCATCTGACACCCAGAGCCTGGGCCAATGACTTCGTTTTCCCCATGGAAAATGGCCTCCATTTCTGGCCACTCGCCCTGACCAAGAGGGTGGTGCCCAGCAAGAAATTTGCAAGCTTTGCTGGATTGCTCCAAATCGAAAGCTACCACTTGTTGTTGTTCTATTTCTCTAGAGTCCCATCATGCTGTTCTCAGATTGCTAAAGTCCATACCTCCTCGGTGTGTTCTTATGGCTGCAGATCTTCACAGCACAGACGCTTTCTTCTGCATGCTGTTCTTTCCCAGTTCAGGGCTCCTTCAAGGCTCTCCCTGAATGGCTACGCCGCCCCCTTTTATCCCAGTTCTCTTCAATGCTCACAGCTGCAGCCCATCAAGGACAACCAAGACCTGTGGGACAGATATTCAAATAGAATCCATTTCCTCTACTCTAGCCAGTAAGTACTACCCTACAAGTCCTCAGAACCCCAAAGGCCACCTTTCATCTGACACCCAGACCCTGGGGAAAGGACTTCTTTTTCCCATGGCAAATGGCCTCCCTTGGCAGCCACTCACCCTGGCAGAAAGTGGGAGCCTAGCTAGAATGATGCAATCGTTGCTGGATTTTTCCAAAAGAAAAGCTGGCAGCAACTAGGGCCCTGGAAGTACTTAGAGCCTCAAACGCCACCTTGAACATATTCCTGAGACCCTGGGGAAAGGACTTCGTTTTTCCCATGGGAAATGGCCTTCATTTGTGGCCACTCTGCCTGGCAGGCAGGGCAGTGCCAAGCCAGGAATCTACAAACTGCGCTGGATCCTTCCAGAACGAAAGCTGCCAGCAACTAGGACCCTGCAAGTCCTTACAGCCCCAGATGCCACCAGTCATCTGACACCCAGAGCCTGGGCCAATGACTTCGTTTTCCCCATGGAAAATGGCCTCCATTTCTGGCCACTCGCCCTGACCAAGAGGGTGGTGCCCAGCAAGAAATTTGCAAGCTTTGCTGGATTGCTCCAAATCGAAAGCTGCCACTTGTTGTTGTTCTATTTCTCTAGAGTCCCATCATGCTGTTCTCAGATTGCTAAAGTCCATACCTCCTCGGTGTGTTCTTATGGCTGCAGATCTTCACAGCACAGACGCTTTCTTCTGCATGCTGTTCTTTCCCAGTTCAGGGCTCCTTCAAGGCTCTCCCTGAATGGCTACGCCGCCCCCTTTTATCCCAGTTCTCTTCAATGCTCACAGCTGCAGCCCATCAAGGACAACCAGGACCTGTGGGACAGATATTCAAATAGAATCCATTTCCTCTACTCTAGCCAGTAAGTACTACCCTACAAGTCCTCAGAACCCCAAAGGCCACCTTTCATCTGACACCCAGACCCTGGGGAAAGGACTTCTTTTTCCCATGGCAAATGGCCTCCCTTGGCAGCCACTCACCCTGGCAGAAAGTGGGAGCCTAGCTAGAATGATGCAATCGTTGCTGGATTTTTCCAAAAGAAAAGCTGGCAGCAACTAGGGCCCTGGAAGTACTTAGAGCCTCAAACGCCACCTTGAACATATTCCTGAGACCCTGGGGAAAGGACTTCGTTTTTCCCATGGAAAATGGCCTTCATTTGTGGCCACTCTGCCTGGCAGGCAGGGCAGTGCCAAGCCAGGAATCTACAAACTGTGCTGGATCCTTCCAGAACGAAAGCTGCCAGCAACTAGGACCCTGCAAGTCCTTAGAGCCCCAGATGCCACCAGTCATCTGACACCCAGAGCCTGGGCCAATGACTTCGTTTTCCCCATGGAAAATGGCCTCCATTTCTGGCCACTCGCCCTGACCAAGAGGGTGGTGCCCAGCAAGAAATTTGCAAGCTTTGCTGGATTGCTCCAAATCGAAAGCTACCACTTGTTGTTGTTCTATTTCTCTAGAGTCCCATCATGCTGTTCTCAGATTGCTAAAGTCCATACCTCCTCGGTGTGTTCTTATGGCTGCAGATCTTCACAGCACAGACGCTTTCTTCTGCATGCTGTTCTTTCCCAGTTCAGGGCTCCTTCAAGGCTCTCCCTGAATGGCTACGCCGCCCCCTTTTATCCCAGTTCTCTTCAATGCTCACAGCTGCAGCCCATCAAGGACAACCAGGACCTGTGGGACAGATATTCAAATAGAATCCATTTCCTCTACTCTAGCCAGTAAGTACTACCCTACAAGTCCTCAGAACCCCAAAGGCCACCTTTCATCTGACACCCAGACCCTGGGGAAAGGACTTCTTTTTCCCATGGCAAATGGCCTCCCTTGGCAGCCACTCACCCTGGCAGAAAGTGGGAGCCTAGCTAGAATGATGCAATCGTTGCTGGATTTTTCCAAAAGAAAAGCTGCCAGCAACTAGGGCCCTGGAAGTACTTAGAGCCTCAAACGCCACCTTGAACATATTCCTGAGACCCTGGGGAAAGGACTTCGTTTTTCCCATGGAAAATGGCCTTCATTTGTGGCCACTTGGCCTGGCAGGCAGGGCAGTGCCAAGCCAGGAATCTACAAACTCTGCTGGATCCTTCCAGAACGAAAGCTGCCAGCAACTAGGACCCTGCAAGTCCTTACAGCCCCAGATGCCACCAGTCATCTGACACCCAGAGCCTGGGCCAATGACTTCGTTTTCCCCATGGAAAATGGCCTCCATTTCTGGCCACTCGCCCTGACCAAGAGGGTGGTGCCCAGCAAGAAATTTGCAAGCTTTGCTGGATTGCTCCAAATCTAAAGCTACCACTTGTTGTTGTTCTATTTCTCTAGAGTCCCATCATGCTGTTCTCAGATTGCTAAAGTCCATACCTCCTCGGTGTGTTCTTATGGCTGCAGATCTTCACAGCACAGACGCTTTCTTCTGCATGCTGTTCTTTCCCAGTTCAGGGCTCCTTCAAGGCTCTCCCTGAATGGCTACGCCGCCCCCTTTTATCCCAGTTCTCTTCAATGCTCACAGCTGCAGCCCATCAAGGACAACCAGGACCTGTGGGACAGATATTCAAATAGAATCCATTTCCTCTACTCTAGCCAGTAAGTACTACCCTACAAGTCCTCAGAACCCCAAAGGCCACCTTTCATCTGACACCCAGACCCTGGGGAAAGGACTTCTTTTTCCCATGGCAAATGGCCTCCCTTGGCAGCCACTCACCCTGGCAGAAAGTGGGAGCCTAGCTAGAATGATGCAATCGTTGCTGGATTTTTCCAAAAGAAAAGCTGGCAGCAACTAGGGCCCTGGAAGTACTTAGAGCCTCAAACGCCACCTTGAACATATTCCTGAGACCCTGGGGAAAGGACTTCGTTTTTCCCATGGGAAATGGCCTTCATTTGTGGCCACTCTGCCTGGCAGGCAGGGCAGTGCCAAGCCAGGAATCTACAAACTGCGCTGGATCCTTCCAGAACGAAAGCTGCCAGCAACTAGGACCCTGCAAGTCCTTACAGCCCCAGATGCCACCAGTCATCTGACACCCAGAGCCTGGGCCAATGACTTCGTTTTCCCCATGGAAAATGGCCTCCATTTCTGGCCACTCGCCCTGACCAAGAGGGTGGTGCCCAGCAAGAAATTTGCAAGCTTTGCTGGATTGCTCCAAATCGAAAGCTGCCACTTGTTGTTGTTCTATTTCTCTAGAGTCCCATCATGCTGTTCTCAGATTGCTAAAGTCCATACCTCCTCGGTGTGTTCTTATGGCTGCAGATCTTCACAGCACAGACGCTTTCTTCTGCATGCTGTTCTTTCCCAGTTCAGGGCTCCTTCAAGGCTCTCCCTGAATGGCTACGCCGCCCCCTTTTATCCCAGTTCTCTTCAATGCTCACAGCTGCAGCCCATCAAGGACAACCAGGACCTGTGGGACAGATATTCAAATAGAATCCATTTCCTCTACTCTAGCCAGTAAGTACTACCCTACAAGTCCTCAGAACCCCAAAGGCCACCTTTCATCTGACACCCAGACCCTGGGGAAAGGACTTCTTTTTCCCATGGCAAATGGCCTCCCTTGGCAGCCACTCACCCTGGCAGAAAGTGGGAGCCTAGCTAGAATGATGCAATCGTTGCTGGATTTTTCCAAAAGAAAAGCTGGCAGCAACTAGGGCCCTGGAAGTACTTAGAGCCTCAAACGCCACCTTGAACATATTCCTGAGACCCTGGGGAAAGGACTTCGTTTTTCCCATGGAAAATGGCCTTCATTTGTGGCCACTCTGCCTGGCAGGCAGGGCAGTGCCAAGCCAGGAATCTACAAACTGTGCTGGATCCTTCCAGAACGAAAGCTGCCAGCAACTAGGACCCTGCAAGTCCTTAGAGCCCCAGATGCCACCAGTCATCTGACACCCAGAGCCTGGGCCAATGACTTCGTTTTCCCCATGGAAAATGGCCTCCATTTCTGGCCACTCGCCCTGACCAAGAGGGTGGTGCCCAGCAAGAAATTTGCAAGCTTTGCTGGATTGCTCCAAATCGAAAGCTACCACTTGTTGTTGTTCTATTTCTCTAGAGTCCCATCATGCTGTTCTCAGATTGCTAAAGTCCATACCTCCTCGGTGTGTTCTTATGGCTGCAGATCTTCACAGCACAGACGCTTTCTTCTGCATGCTGTTCTTTCCCAGTTCAGGGCTCCTTCAAGGCTCTCCCTGAATGGCTACGCCGCCCCCTTTTATCCCAGTTCTCTTCAATGCTCACAGCTGCAGCCCATCAAGGACAACCAGGACCTGTGGGACAGATATTCAAATAGAATCCATTTCCTCTACTCTAGCCAGTAAGTACTACCCTACAAGTCCTCAGAACCCCAAAGGCCACCTTTCATCTGACACCCAGACCCTGGGGAAAGGACTTCTTTTTCCCATGGCAAATGGCCTCCCTTGGCAGCCACTCACCCTGGCAGAAAGTGGGAGCCTAGCTAGAATGATGCAATCGTTGCTGGATTTTTCCAAAAGAAAAGCTGCCAGCAACTAGGGCCCTGGAAGTACTTAGAGCCTCAAACGCCACCTTGAACATATTCCTGAGACCCTGGGGAAAGGACTTCGTTTTTCCCATGGAAAATGGCCTTCATTTGTGGCCACTTGGCCTGGCAGGCAGGGCAGTGCCAAGCCAGGAATCTACAAACTCTGCTGGATCCTTCCAGAACGAAAGCTGCCAGCAACTAGGACCCTGCAAGTCCTTACAGCCCCAGATGCCACCAGTCATCTGACACCCAGAGCCTGGGCCAATGACTTCGTTTTCCCCATGGAAAATGGCCTCCATTTCTGGCCACTCGCCCTGACCAAGAGGGTGGTGCCCAGCAAGAAATTTGCAAGCTTTGCTGGATTGCTCCAAATCGAAAGCTGCCACTTGTTGTTGTTCTATTTCTCTAGAGTCCCATCATGCTGTTCTCAGATTGCTAAAGTCCATACCTCCTCGGTGTGTTCTTATGGCTGCAGATCTTCACAGCACAGACGCTTTCTTCTGCATGCTGTTCTTTCCCAGTTCAGGGCTCCTTCAAGGCTCTCCCTGAATGGCTACGCCGCCCCCTTTTATCCCAGTTCTCTTCAATGCTCACAGCTGCAGCCCATCAAGGACAACCAGGACCTGTGGGACAGATATTCAAATAGAATCCATTTCCTCTACTCTAGCCAGTAAGTACTACCCTACAAGTCCTCAGAACCCCAAAGGCCACCTTTCATCTGACACCCAGACCCTGGGGAAAGGACTTCTTTTTCCCATGGCAAATGGCCTCCCTTGGCAGCCACTCACCCTGGCAGAAAGTGGGAGCCTAGCTAGAATGATGCAATCGTTGCTGGATTTTTCCAAAAGAAAAGCTGGCAGCAACTAGGGCCCTGGAAGTACTTAGAGCCTCAAACGCCACCTTGAACATATTCCTGAGACCCTGGGGAAAGGACTTCGTTTTTCCCATGGGAAATGGCCTTCATTTGTGGCCACTCTGCCTGGCAGGCAGGGCAGTGCCAAGCCAGGAATCTACAAACTGTGCTGGATCCTTCCAGAACGAAAGCTGCCAGCAACTAGGACCCTGCAAGTCCTTAGAGCCCCAGATGCCACCAGTCATCTGACACCCAGAGCCTGGGCCAATGACTTCGTTTTCCCCATGGAAAATGGCCTCCATTTCTGGCCACTCGCCCTGACCAAGAGGGTGGTGCCCAGCAAGAAATTTGCAAGCTTTGCTGGATTGCTCCAAATCTAAAGCTACCACTTGTTGTTGTTCTATTTCTCTAGAGTCCCATCATGCTGTTCTCAGATTGCTAAAGTCCATACCTCCTCGGTGTGTTCTTATGGCTGCAGATCTTCACAGCACAGACGCTTTCTTCTGCATGCTGTTCTTTCCCAGTTCAGGGCTCCTTCAAGGCTCTCCCTGAATGGCTACGCCGCCCCCTTTTATCCCAGTTCTCTTCAATGCTCACAGCTGCAGCCCATCAAGGACAACCAGGACCTGTGGGACAGATATTCAAATAGAATCCATTTCCTCTACTCTAGCCAGTAAGTACTACCCTACAAGTCCTCAGAACCCCAAAGGCCACCTTTCATCTGACACCCAGACCCTGGGGAAAGGACTTCTTTTTCCCATGGCAAATGGCCTCCCTTGGCAGCCACTCACCCTGGCAGAAAGTGGGAGCCTAGCTAGAATGATGCAATCGTTGCTGGATTTTTCCAAAAGAAAAGCTGGCAGCAACTAGGGCCCTGGAAGTACTTAGAGCCTCAAACGCCACCTTGAACATATTCCTGAGACCCTGGGGAAAGGACTTCGTTTTTCCCATGGAAAATGGCCTTCATTTGTGGCCACTCTGCCTGGCAGGCAGGGCAGTGCCAAGCCAGGAATCTACAAACTGTGCTGGATCCTTCCAGAACGAAAGCTGCCAGCAACTAGGACCCTGCAAGTCCTTACAGCCCCAGATGCCACCAGTCATCTGACACCCAGAGCCTGGGCCAATGACTTCGTTTTCCCCATGGAAAATGGCCTCCATTTCTGGCCACTCGCCCTGACCAAGAGGGTGGTGCCCAGCAAGAAATTTGCAAGCTTTGCTGGATTGCTCCAAATCGAAAGCTGCCACTTGTTGTTGTTCTATTTCTCTAGAGTCCCATCATGCTGTTCTCAGATTGCTAAAGTCCATACCTCCTCGGTGTGTTCTTATGGCTGCAGATCTTCACAGCACAGACGCTTTCTTCTGCATGCTGTTCTTTCCCAGTTCAGGGCTCCTTCAAGGCTCTCCCTGAATGGCTACGCCGCCCCCTTTTATCCCAGTTCTCTTCAATGCTCACAGCTGCAGCCCATCAAGGACAACCAGGACCTGTGGGACAGATATTCAAATAGAATCCATTTCCTCTACTCTAGCCAGTAAGTACTACCCTACAAGTCCTCAGAACCCCAAAGGCCACCTTTCATCTGACACCCAGACCCTGGGGAAAGGACTTCTTTTTCCCATGGCAAATGGCCTCCCTTGGCAGCCACTCACCCTGGCAGAAAGTGGGAGCCTAGCTAGAATGATGCAATCGTTGCTGGATTTTTCCAAAAGAAAAGCTGGCAGCAACTAGGGCCCTGGAAGTACTTAGAGCCTCAAACGCCACCTTGAACATATTCCTGAGACCCTGGGGAAAGGACTTCGTTTTTCCCATGGAAAATGGCCTTCATTTGTGGCCACTCTGCCTGGCAGGCAGGGCAGTGCCAAGCCAGGAATCTACAAACTGTGCTGGATCCTTCCAGAACGAAAGCTGCCAGCAACTAGGACCCTGCAAGTCCTTACAGCCCCAGATGCCACCAGTCATCTGACACCCAGAGCCTGGGCCAATGACTTCGTTTTCCCCATGGAAAATGGCCTCCATTTCTGGCCACTCGCCCTGACCAAGAGGGTGGTGCCCAGCAAGAAATTTGCAAGCTTTGCTGGATTGCTCCAAATCTAAAGCTACCACTTGTTGTTGTTCTATTTCTCTAGAGTCCCATCATGCTGTTCTCAGATTGCTAAAGTCCATACCTCCTCGGTGTGTTCTTATGGCTGCAGATCTTCACAGCACAGACGCTTTCTTCTGCATGCTGTTCTTTCCCAGTTCAGGGCTCCTTCAAGGCTCTCCCTGAATGGCTACGCCGCCCCCTTTTATCCCAGTTCTCTTCAATGCTCACAGCTGCAGCCCATCAAGGACAACCAGGACCTGTGGGACAGATATTCAAATAGAATCCATTTCCTCTACTCTAGCCAGTAAGTACTACCCTACAAGTCCTCAGAACCCCAAAGGCCACCTTTCATCTGACACCCAGACCCTGGGGAAAGGACTTCTTTTTCCCATGGCAAATGGCCTCCCTTGGCAGCCACTCACCCTGGCAGAAAGTGGGAGCCTAGCTAGAATGATGCAATCGTTGCTGGATTTTTCCAAAAGAAAAGCTGGCAGCAACTAGGGCCCTGGAAGTACTTAGAGCCTCAAACGCCACCTTGAACATATTCCTGAGACCCTGGGGAAAGGACTTCGTTTTTCCCATGGAAAATGGCCTTCATTTGTGGCCACTCTGCCTGGCAGGCAGGGCAGTGCCAAGCCAGGAATCTACAAACTGTGCTGGATCCTTCCAGAACGAAAGCTGCCAGCAACTAGGACCCTGCAAGTCCTTAGAGCCCCAGATGCCACCAGTCATCTGACACCCAGAGCCTGGGCCAATGACTTCGTTTTCCCCATGGAAAATGGCCTCCATTTCTGGCCACTCGCCCTGACCAAGAGGGTGGTGCCCAGCAAGAAATTTGCAAGCTTTGCTGGATTGCTCCAAATCGAAAGCTACCACTTGTTGTTGTTCTATTTCTCTAGAGTCCCATCATGCTGTTCTCAGATTGCTAAAGTCCATACCTCCTCGGTGTGTTCTTATGGCTGCAGATCTTCACAGCACAGACGCTTTCTTCTGCATGCTGTTCTTTCCCAGTTCAGGGCTCCTTCAAGGCTCTCCCTGAATGGCTACGCCGCCCCCTTTTATCCCAGTTCTCTTCAATGCTCACAGCTGCAGCCCATCAAGGACAACCAGGACCTGTGGGACAGATATTCAAATAGAATCCATTTCCTCTACTCTAGCCAGTAAGTACTACCCTACAAGTCCTCAGAACCCCAAAGGCCACCTTTCATCTGACACCCAGACCCTGGGGAAAGGACTTCTTTTTCCCATGGCAAATGGCCTCCCTTGGCAGCCACTCACCCTGGCAGAAAGTGGGAGCCTAGCTAGAATGATGCAATCGTTGCTGGATTTTTCCAAAAGAAAAGCTGCCAGCAACTAGGGCCCTGGAAGTACTTAGAGCCTCAAACGCCACCTTGAACATATTCCTGAGACCCTGGGGAAAGGACTTCGTTTTTCCCATGGAAAATGGCCTTCATTTGTGGCCACTCTGCCTGGCAGGCAGGGCAGTGCCAAGCCAGGAATCTACAAACTGTGCTGGATCCTTCCAGAACGAAAGCTGCCAGCAACTAGGACCCTGCAAGTCCTTACAGCCCCAGATGCCACCAGTCATCTGACACCCAGAGCCTGGGCCAATGACTTCGTTTTCCCCATGGAAAATGGCCTCCATTTCTGGCCACTCGCCCTGACCAAGAGGGTGGTGCCCAGCAAGAAATTTGCAAGCTTTGCTGGATTGCTCCAAATCGAAAGCTGCCACTTGTTGTTGTTCTATTTCTCTAGAGTCCCATCATGCTGTTCTCAGATTGCTAAAGTCCATACCTCCTCGGTGTGTTCTTATGGCTGCAGATCTTCACAGCACAGACGCTTTCTTCTGCATGCTGTTCTTTCCCAGTTCAGGGCTCCTTCAAGGCTCTCCCTGAATGGCTACGCCGCCCCCTTTTATCCCAGTTCTCTTCAATGCTCACAGCTGCAGCCCATCAAGGACAACCAGGACCTGTGGGACAGATATTCAAATAGAATCCATTTCCTCTACTCTAGCCAGTAAGTAGTACCCTACAAGTCCTCAGAACCCCAAAGGCCACCTTTCATCTGACACCCAGACCCTGGGGAAAGGACTTCTTTTTCCCATGGCAAATGGCCTCCCTTGGCAGCCACTCACCCTGGCAGAAAGTGGGAGCCTAGCTAGAATGATGCAATCGTTGCTGGATTTTTCCAAAAGAAAAGCTGGCAGCAACTAGGGCCCTGGAAGTACTTAGAGCCTCAAACGCCACCTTGAACATATTCCTGAGACCCTGGGGAAAGGACTTCGTTTTTCCCATGGAAAATGGCCTTCATTTGTGGCCACTCTGCCTGGCAGGCAGGGCAGTGCCAAGCCAGGAATCTACAAACTGTGCTGGATCCTTCCAGAACGAAAGCTGCCAGCAACTAGGACCCTGCAAGTCCTTACAGCCCCAGATGCCACCAGTCATCTGACACCCAGAGCCTGGGCCAATGACTTCGTTTTCCCCATGGAAAATGGCCTCCATTTCTGGCCACTCGCCCTGACCAAGAGGGTGGTGCCCAGCAAGAAATTTGCAAGCTTTGCTGGATTGCTCCAAATCGAAAGCTACCACTTGTTGTTGTTCTATTTCTCTAGAGTCCCATCATGCTGTTCTCAGATTGCTAAAGTCCATACCTCCTCGGTGTGTTCTTATGGCTGCAGATCTTCACAGCACAGACGCTTTCTTCTGCATGCTGTTCTTTCCCAGTTCAGGGCTCCTTCAAGGCTCTCCCTGAATGGCTACGCCGCCCCCTTTTATCCCAGTTCTCTTCAATGCTCACAGCTGCAGCCCATCAAGGACAACCAGGACCTGTGGGACAGATATTCAAATAGAATCCATTTCCTCTACTCTAGCCAGTAAGTACTACCCTACAAGTCCTCAGAACCCCAAAGGCCACCTTTCATCTGACACCCAGACCCTGGGGAAAGGACTTCTTTTTCCCATGGCAAATGGCCTCCCTTGGCAGCCACTCACCCTGGCAGAAAGTGGGAGCCTAGCTAGAATGATGCAATCGTTGCTGGATTTTTCCAAAAGAAAAGCTGGCAGCAACTAGGGCCCTGGAAGTACTTAGAGCCTCAAACGCCACCTTGAACATATTCCTGAGACCCTGGGGAAAGGACTTCGTTTTTCCCATGGAAAATGGCCTTCATTTGTGGCCACTCTGCCTGGCAGGCAGGGCAGTGCCAAGCCAGGAATCTACAAACTGTGCTGGATCCTTCCAGAACGAAAGCTGCCAGCAACTAGGACCCTGCAAGTCCTTACAGCCCCAGATGCCACCAGTCATCTGACACCCAGAGCCTGGGCCAATGACTTCGTTTTCCCCATGGAAAATGGCCTCCATTTCTGGCCACTCGCCCTGACCAAGAGGGTGGTGCCCAGCAAGAAATTTGCAAGCTTTGCTGGATTGCTCCAAATCGAAAGCTGCCACTTGTTGTTGTTCTATTTCTCTAGAGTCCCATCATGCTGTTCTCAGATTGCTAAAGTCCATACCTCCTCGGTGTGTTCTTATGGCTGCAGATCTTCACAGCACAGACGCTTTCTTCTGCATGCTGTTCTTTCCCAGTTCAGGGCTCCTTCAAGGCTCTCCCTGAATGGCTACGCCGCCCCCTTTTATCCCAGTTCTCTTCAATGCTCACAGCTGCAGCCCATCAAGGACAACCAGGACCTGTGGGACAGATATTCAAATAGAATCCATTTCCTCTACTCTAGCCAGTAAGTACTACCCTACAAGTCCTCAGAACCCCAAAGGCCACCTTTCATCTGACACCCAGACCCTGGGGAAAGGACTTCTTTTTCCCATGGCAAATGGCCTCCCTTGGCAGCCACTCACCCTGGCAGAAAGTGGGAGCCTAGCTAGAATGATGCAATCGTTGCTGGATTTTTCCAAAAGAAAAGCTGGCAGCAACTAGGGCCCTGGAAGTACTTAGAGCCTCAAACGCCACCTTGAACATATTCCTGAGACCCTGGGGAAAGGACTTCGTTTTTCCCATGGAAAATGGCCTTCATTTGTGGCCACTCTGCCTGGCAGGCAGGGCAGTGCCAAGCCAGGAATCTACAAACTGTGCTGGATCCTTCCAGAACGAAAGCTGCCAGCAACTAGGACCCTGCAAGTCCTTACAGCCCCAGATGCCACCAGTCATCTGACACCCAGAGCCTGGGCCAATGACTTCGTTTTCCCCATGGAAAATTGCCTCCATTTCTGGCCACTCGCCCTGACCAAGAGGGTGGTGCCCAGCAAGAAATTTGCAAGCTTTGCTGGATTGCTCCAAATCTAAAGCTACCACTTGTTGTTGTTCTATTTCTCTAGAGTCCCATCATGCTGTTCTCAGATTGCTAAAGTCCATACCTCCTCGGTGTGTTCTTATGGCTGCAGATCTTCACAGCACAGACGCTTTCTTCTGCATGCTGTTCTTTCCCAGTTCAGGGCTCCTTCAAGGCTCTCCCTGAATGGCTACGCCGCCCCCTTTTATCCCAGTTCTCTTCAATGCTCACAGCTGCAGCCCATCAAGGACAACCAGGACCTGTGGGACAGATATTCAAATAGAATCCATTTCCTCTACTCTAGCCAGTAAGTACTACCCTACAAGTCCTCAGAACCCCAAAGGCCACCTTTCATCTGACACCCAGACCCTGGGGAAAGGACTTCTTTTTCCCATGGCAAATGGCCTCCCTTGGCAGCCACTCACCCTGGCAGAAAGTGGGAGCCTAGCTAGAATGATGCAATCGTTGCTGGATTTTTCCAAAAGAAAAGCTGGCAGCAACTAGGGCCCTGGAAGTACTTAGAGCCTCAAACGCCACCTTGAACATATTCCTGAGACCCTGGGGAAAGGACTTCGTTTTTCCCATGGAAAATGGCCTTCATTTGTGGCCACTCTGCCTGGCAGGCAGGGCAGTGCCAAGCCAGGAATCTACAAACTGTGCTGGATCCTTCCAGAACGAAAGCTGCCAGCAACTAGGACCCTGCAAGTCCTTAGAGCCCCAGATGCCACCAGTCATCTGACACCCAGAGCCTGGGCCAATGACTTCGTTTTCCCCATGGAAAATGGCCTCCATTTCTGGCCACTCGCCCTGACCAAGAGGGTGGTGCCCAGCAAGAAATTTGCAAGCTTTGCTGGATTGCTCCAAATCGAAAGCTACCACTTGTTGTTGTTCTATTTCTCTAGAGTCCCATCATGCTGTTCTCAGATTGCTAAAGTCCATACCTCCTCGGTGTGTTCTTATGGCTGCAGATCTTCACAGCACAGACGCTTTCTTCTGCATGCTGTTCTTTCCCAGTTCAGGGCTCCTTCAAGGCTCTCCCTGAATGGCTACGCCGCCCCCTTTTATCCCAGTTCTCTTCAATGCTCACAGCTGCAGCCCATCAAGGACAACCAGGACCTGTGGGACAGATATTCAAATAGAATCCATTTCCTCTACTCTAGCCAGTAAGTACTACCCTACAAGTCCTCAGAACCCCAAAGGCCACCTTTCATCTGACACCCAGACCCTGGGGAAAGGACTTCTTTTTCCCATGGCAAATGGCCTCCCTTGGCAGCCACTCACCCTGGCAGAAAGTGGGAGCCTAGCTAGAATGATGCAATCGTTGCTGGATTTTTCCAAAAGAAAAGCTGCCAGCAACTAGGGCCCTGGAAGTACTTAGAGCCTCAAACGCCACCTTGAACATATTCCTGAGACCCTGGGGAAAGGACTTCGTTTTTCCCATGGAAAATGGCCTTCATTTGTGGCCACTCTGCCTGGCAGGCAGGGCAGTGCCAAGCCAGGAATCTACAAACTGTGCTGGATCCTTCCAGAACGAAAGCTGCCAGCAACTAGGACCCTGCAAGTCCTTACAGCCCCAGATGCCACCAGTCATCTGACACCCAGAGCCTGGGCCAATGACTTCGTTTTCCCCATGGAAAATGGCCTCCATTTCTGGCCACTCGCCCTGACCAAGAGGGTGGTGCCCAGCAAGAAATTTGCAAGCTTTGCTGGATTGCTCCAAATCGAAAGCTGCCACTTGTTGTTGTTCTATTTCTCTAGAGTCCCATCATGCTGTTCTCAGATTGCTAAAGTCCATACCTCCTCGGTGTGTTCTTATGGCTGCAGATCTTCACAGCACAGACGCTTTCTTCTGCATGCTGTTCTTTCCCAGTTCAGGGCTCCTTCAAGGCTCTCCCTGAATGGCTACGCCGCCCCCTTTTATCCCAGTTCTCTTCAATGCTCACAGCTGCAGCCCATCAAGGACAACCAGGACCTGTGGGACAGATATTCAAATAGAATCCATTTCCTCTACTCTAGCCAGTAAGTAGTACCCTACAAGTCCTCAGAACCCCAAAGGCCACCTTTCATCTGACACCCAGACCCTGGGGAAAGGACTTCTTTTTCCCATGGCAAATGGCCTCCCTTGGCAGCCACTCACCCTGGCAGAAAGTGGGAGCCTAGCTAGAATGATGCAATCGTTGCTGGATTTTTCCAAAAGAAAAGCTGCCAGCAACTAGGGCCCTGGAAGTACTTAGAGCCTCAAACGCCACCTTGAACATATTCCTGAGACCCTGGGGAAAGGACTTCGTTTTTCCCATGGAAAATGGCCTTCATTTGTGGCCACTCTGCCTGGCAGGCAGGGCAGTGCCAAGCCAGGAATCTACAAACTGTGCTGGATCCTTCCAGAACGAAAGCTGCCAGCAACTAGGACCCTGCAAGTCCTTACAGCCCCAGATGCCACCAGTCATCTGACACCCAGAGCCTGGGCCAATGACTTCGTTTTCCCCATGGAAAATGGCCTCCATTTCTGGCCACTCGCCCTGACCAAGAGGGTGGTGCCCAGCAAGAAATTTGCAAGCTTTGCTGGATTGCTCCAAATCGAAAGCTGCCACTTGTTGTTGTTCTATTTCTCTAGAGTCCCATCATGCTGTTCTCAGATTGCTAAAGTCCATACCTCCTCGGTGTGTTCTTATGGCTGCAGATCTTCACAGCACAGACGCTTTCTTCTGCATGCTGTTCTTTCCCAGTTCAGGGCTCCTTCAAGGCTCTCCCTGAATGGCTACGCCGCCCCCTTTTATCCCAGTTCTCTTCAATGCTCACAGCTGCAGCCCATCAAGGACAACCAGGACCTGTGGGACAGATATTCAAATAGAATCCATTTCCTCTACTCTAGCCAGTAAGTACTACCCTACAAGTCCTCAGAACCCCAAAGGCCACCTTTCATCTGACACCCAGACCCTGGGGAAAGGACTTCTTTTTCCCATGGCAAATGGCCTCCCTTGGCAGCCACTCACCCTGGCAGAAAGTGGGAGCCTAGCTAGAATGATGCAATCGTTGCTGGATTTTTCCAAAAGAAAAGCTGGCAGCAACTAGGGCCCTGGAAGTACTTAGAGCCTCAAACGCCACCTTGAACATATTCCTGAGACCCTGGGGAAAGGACTTCGTTTTTCCCATGGAAAATGGCCTTCATTTGTGGCCACTCTGCCTGGCAGGCAGGGCAGTGCCAAGCCAGGAATCTACAAACTGTGCTGGATCCTTCCAGAACGAAAGCTGCCAGCAACTAGGACCCTGCAAGTCCTTACAGCCCCAGATGCCACCAGTCATCTGACACCCAGAGCCTGGGCCAATGACTTCGTTTTCCCCATGGAAAATGGCCTCCATTTCTGGCCACTCGCCCTGACCAAGAGGGTGGTGCCCAGCAAGAAATTTGCAAGCTTTGCTGGATTGCTCCAAATCGAAAGCTGCCACTTGTTGTTGTTCTATTTCTCTAGAGTCCCATAATGCTGTTCTCAGATTGCTAAAGTCCATACCTCCTCGGTGTGTTCTTATGGCTGCAGATCTTCACAGCACAGACGCTTTCTTCTGCATGCTGTTCTTTCCCAGTTCAGGGCTCCTTCAAGGCTCTCCCTGAATGGCTACGCCGCCCCCTTTTATCCCAGTTCTCTTCAATGCTCACAGCTGCAGCCCATCAAGGACAACCAGGACCTGTGGGACAGATATTCAAATAGAATCCATTTCCTCTACTCTAGCCAGTAAGTACTACCCTACAAGTCCTCAGAACCCCAAAGGCCACCTTTCATCTGACACCCAGACCCTGGGGAAAGGACTTCTTTTTCCCATGGCAAATGGCCTCCCTTGGCAGCCACTCACCCTGGCAGAAAGTGGGAGCCTAGCTAGAATGATGCAATCGTTGCTGGATTTTTCCAAAAGAAAAGCTGGCAGCAACTAGGGCCCTGGAAGTACTTAGAGCCTCAAACGCCACCTTGAACATATTACTGAGACCCTGGGGAAAGGACTTCGTTTTTCCCATGGAAAATGGCCTTCATTTGTGGCCACTCTGCCTGGCAGGCAGGGCAGTGCCAAGCCAGGAATCTACAAACTCTGCTGGATCCTTCCAGAACGAAAGCTGCCAGCAACTAGGACCCTGCAAGTCCTTACAGCCCCAGATGCCACCAGTCATCTGACACCCAGAGCCTGGGCCAATGACTTCGTTTTCCCCATGGAAAATGGCCTCCATTTCTGGCCACTCGCCCTGACCAAGAGGGTGGTGCCCAGCAAGAAATTTGCAAGCTTTGCTGGATTGCTCCAAATCGAAAGCTACCACTTGTTGTTGTTCTATTTCTCTAGAGTCCCATCATGCTGTTCTCAGATTGCTAAAGTCCATACCTCCTCGGTGTGTTCTTATGGCTGCAGATCTTCACAGCACAGACGCTTTCTTCTGCATGCTGTTCTTTCCCAGTTCAGGGCTCCTTCAAGGCTCTCCCTGAATGGCTACGCCGCCCCCTTTTATCCCAGTTCTCTTCAATGCTCACAGCTGCAGCCCATCAAGGACAACCAGGACCTGTGGGACAGATATTCAAATAGAATCCATTTCCTCTACTCTAGCCAGTAAGTACTACCCTACAAGTCCTCAGAACCCCAAAGGCCACCTTTCATCTGACACCCAGACCCTGGGGAAAGGACTTCTTTTTCCCATGGCAAATGGCCTCCCTTGGCAGCCACTCACCCTGGCAGAAAGTGGGAGCCTAGCTAGAATGATGCAATCGTTGCTGGATTTTTCCAAAAGAAAAGCTGGCAGCAACTAGGGCCCTGGAAGTACTTAGAGCCTCAAACGCCACCTTGAACATATTCCTGAGACCCTGGGGAAAGGACTTCGTTTTTCCCATGGAAAATGGCCTTCATTTGTGGCCACTCTGCCTGGCAGGCAGGGCAGTGCCAAGCCAGGAATCTACAAACTGTGCTGGATCCTTCCAGAACGAAAGCTGCCAGCAACTAGGACCCTGCAAGTCCTTACAGCCCCAGATGCCACCAGTCATCTGACACCCAGAGCCTGGGCCAATGACTTCGTTTTCCCCATGGAAAATGGCCTCCATTTCTGGCCACTCGCCCTGACCAAGAGGGTGGTGCCCAGCAAGAAATTTGCAAGCTTTGCTGGATT